>NC_079223.1:50141944-50441944 GCF_029633865.1 Lampris incognitus | reverse complement strand
TATAACTCACACTGTCCTCGTGCTGGTCTGTTATAACTCACTCTGTGCTCATACTGGTCTATTATAACTCACACTGTCCTCATGCTGGTCTGTTATAACTCACACTGTCCTCATGCTGTTCTACTATAACTCACACACTGTCCTCATGCTGGTCTGTTATAACTCACACTGTCCTCGTGCTGGTCTGTTATAACTCACACTGTCCTCATGTTGGTCTGTTATAACTGACACACCGTCCTCATACTGGTCTACTATAACTCACACTGTCCTCGTGCTAGTCTGTTATAACTCACACTGTCCTCGTGCTGGTCTGTTATAACTCACACTGTCCTCATGTTTGTCTGTTATAACTCACACTGTCCTCATGCTGGTCTATTATAACTCACACTGTCCTCATGCTGGTCTGTTATAACTCACACTGTCCTCGTGCTGGTCTGTTATAACTCACACTGTCCTCATGTTGGTCTGTTATAACTCACACTGTCCTCGTGCTGGTCTGTTATAACTCACACTGTCCTCATGCTGGTCTGTTATAACTCACACTGTCCTCGTGCTGGTCTGTTATAACTCACACTGTCCTCATGTTGGTCTGTTATAACTCACACATTGTCCTCATGCTGCTCTGCTATAACTCACACACTGTCCTCATGTTGGTGTGTTATAACTCACACACTGTCCTCATGTTGGTGTGTTATAACTCACACTGTCCTCATGTTGGTCTGTTATAACTCACACTGTCCTCGTGCTGGTCTGTTTTAACTCACACTGTCCTCGTGCTGGTCTGTTATATTTCACACTGTCCTCATGCTGGTCTGTTATAACTCACACTGTCCTCATGTTGGTCTATTATAACTCACACTGTCCTCATGTTGGTCTGTTATAACTGACACACTGTCCTCATACTGGTCTGTTATAATTCACACTGTCCTCGTGCTGGTCTGTTATAACATACACTGTCCTTATGTTTGTCTATTATAACTCACACTGTCTTCATGCTGCTCTGTTGTAACTCACACACTGTCCTCATACTGGTCTGTTATAACTCACACTGTCCTTATGTTGGTCTGTTATAACTCACACTGTCCTCGTGCTGGTCTGTTATAACTCACACTGTCCTTATGTTTGTCTATTATAACTCACTCTGTCGTCATGCTGGTCTGTTATAAAGCACATACTGTCCTCATGCTGGTCTGTTATAACTCACACTGTCCTCTTGCTGGTCTATTATAGCTCACACTGTCCTCGTGTTGGTCTATTATAACTCAAACTGTCGCCGTGCTGGTCTGTTATAACTCACACTGTCCTCGTGCTGGTCTGTTATAACTCACACTGTCCTCATGTTGGTCTGTTTTAACTCACACTGTCCTCGTGCTGGTCTGTTTTAACTCACAGTGTCCTCATGCTGGTCTGTTATAACTCACACTGTCCTCATACTGGTCTATTATAACTCACACTGTCCTCATGTTGGTCTGTTATAACTCACACATTGTCCTCATGCTGTTCTGCTATAACTCACACACTGTCCTCATGTTGGTGTGTTATAACTCACACTGTCCTCATGTTGGTCTATTATAACTCACACTGTCCTCATGTTGGTCTGTTATAAAGCACACACTGTCCTCATGCTGGTCTGCTATAACTCACACTGTCCTCGTGCTGGTCTGTTATAACTCACACTGTCCTCATGCTGGTCTGTTATAACTCACACTGTCCTCATGTTGGTCTGTTATAACTGACACACCGTCCTCATACTGGTCTGCTATAACTCACACTGTCCTCGTGCTGGTCTGTTATAACTCACACTGTCCTCATGTTGGTCTGTTATAACTCACACTGTCCTCATGTTGGTCTGTTATAACTGACACACTGTCCTCATGCTGCTCTGCTATAACTCACACACTGTCCTCATGTTGGTGTGTTATAACTCACACTGCCCTCATGTTTGTCTGTTATAACTCACACTGTCCTCATGTTGGTCTGTTATAACTCACACTGTCCTCGTGCTGGTCTGTTATAACTCACTCTGTCCTCATACTGGTCTATTATAACTCACACTGTCCTCATGCTGGTCTGTTATAACTCACACTGTCCTCATGCTGTTCTACTATAACTCACACACTGTCCTCATGCTGGTCTGTTATAACTCACACTGTCCTCGTGCTGGTCTGTTATAACTCACACTGTCCTCATGTTGGTCTGTTATAACTGACACACCGTCCTCATACTGGTCTGCTATAACTCACACTGTCCTCGTGCTGGTCTGTTATAACTCACACTGTCCTCGTGCTGGTCTGTTATAACTCACACTGTCCTCATGCTGGTCTGTTATAACTCACACTGCCCTCATGCTGGTCTGTTATAACTCACACTGTCCTCATGCTGGTCTGTTATAACTCACACTGTCCTCGTGCTGGTCTGTTATAACTCACACTGTCCTCATGTTGGTCTGTTATAACTCACACATTGTCCTCATGCTGCTCTGCTATAACTCACACACTGTCCTCATGTTGGTGTGTTATAACTCACACACTGTCCTCATGTTGGTGTGTTATAACTCACACTGTCCTCATGTTGGTCTATTATAACTCACACTGTCCTCATGTTGGTCTGTTATAAAGCACACACTGTCCTCATGCTGGTCTGCTATAACTCACACTGTCCTCGTGCTGGTCTGTTATAACTCACACTGTCCTCATGCTGGTCTGTTATAACTCACACTGTCCTCATGCTGGTCTGTTATAACTCACACATTGTCCTCATGCTGTTCTGCTATAACTCACACACTGTCCTCATGTTGGTGTGTTATAACTCACACTGTTCTCATGTTGATCTGTTATAACTCACACTGTCCTCATGTTGGTCTGTTATAACTCACACATTGTCCTCATGCTGCTCTGCTATAACTCACACACTGTCCTCATGTTGGTGTGTTATAACTCACACTGCCCTCATGTTTGTCTGTTATAACTCACACTGTCCTCATGTTGGTCTGTTATAACTCACACTGTCCTCGTGCTGGTCTGTTATAACTCACTCTGTCCTCATACTGGTCTATTATAACTCACACTGTCCTCATGCTGGTCTGTTATAACTCACACTGTCCTCATGCTGTTCTACTATAACTCACACACTGTCCTCATGCTGGTCTGTTATAACTCACACTGTCCTCATGTTGGTGTGTTATAACTCACACTGCCCTCATGTTGGTCTGTTATAACTCACACTGTCCTCATGTTGGTCTGTTATAAGTCACACTGTCCTCGTGCTGGTCTGTTATAACTCACACTGTCCTCGTGCTGGTCTGTTATAACTCACACTGCCCTCATGCTGGTCTGTTATAACTCACACTGTCCTCATGCTGGTCTATTATAACTCACACTGTCCTCATGCTGGTCTGTTATAACTCACACTGTCCTCGTGCTGGTCTGTTATAACTCACACTGTCCTCATGTTGGTCTGTTATAACTCACACTGTCCTCATGCTGTTCTACTATAACTCACACACTGTCCTCGTGCTGGTCTGTTATAACTCAGACTGTCCTCATGCTGGTCTGTTATAACTCACACTGTCCTCGTGCTGGTCTGTTATAACTCACACTGTCCTCATGTTGGTCTGTTATAACTCACACTGTCCTCGTGCTGGTCTGTTTTAACTCACACTGTCCTCGTGCTGGTCTGTTATATTTCACACTGTCCTCATGCTGGTCTGTTATAACTCACACTGTCCTCATACTGGTCTATTATAACTCACACTGTCCTCATGTTGGTCTGTTATAACTGACACACTGTCCTCATACTGGTCTGTTATAACTCACACTGTCCTCGTGCTGGTCTGTTATAACATACACTGTCCTTATGTTTGTCTATTATAACTCACACTGTCTTCATGCTGCTCTGTTGTAACTCACACACTGTCCTCATACTGGTCTGTTATAACTCACACTGTCCTTATGTTTGTCTATTATAACTCACTCTGTCCTCATGCTGGTCTGTTATAAAGCACATACTGTCCACATGCTGGTCTGTTATAACTCACACTGTCCTCTTGCTGGTCTATTATAGCTCACACTGTCCTCGTGTTGGTCTATTATAACTCAAACTGTCGCCGTGCTGGTCTGTTATAACTCACACTGTCCTCGTGCTGGTCTGTTATAACTCACACTGTCCTCATGTTGGTCTGTTTTAACTCACACTGTCCTCGTGCTGGTCTGTTTTAACTCACAGTGTCCTAATGCTGGTCTGTTATAACTCACACTGTCCTCATACTGGTCTATTATAACTCACACTGTCCTCATGTTGGTCTGTTATAACTCACACATTGTCCTCATGCTGTTCTGCTATAACTCACACACTGTCCTCATGTTGGTGTGTTATAACTCACACTGTCCTCATGTTGGTCTATTATAACTCACACTGTCCTCATGTTGGTCTGTTATAAAGCACACACTGTCCTCATGCTGGTCTGCTATAACTCACACTGTCCTCGTGCTGGTCTGTTATAACTCATACTGTCCTCATGCTGGTCTGTTATAACTCACACTGTCCTCATGTTGGTCTGTTATAACTGACACACCGTCCTCATACTGGTCTGCTATAACTCACACTGTCCTCGTGCTGGTCTGTTATAACTCACACTGTCCTCATGTTGGTCCGTTATAACTGACACACTGTCCTCATACTGGTCTGCTATAACTCACACTGTCCTCGTGCTGGTCTGTTATAACTCACACTGTCCTCATGTTGGTCTGTTATAACTCACACTGTCCTCATGTTGGTCTTTTATAAAGCACACACTGTCCTCATGCTGGTCTGCTATAACTCACACTGTCCTCGTGCTGGTCTGTTATAACTCACACTGTCCTCATGTTGGTCTGTTATAACTGACACACTGTCCTCATACTGGTCTGTTATAACTCACACTGTCCTCATGTTGGTCTGTTATAACTCACACATTGTCCTCATGCTGTTCTGCTATAACTCACACACTGTCCTGATGTTGGTGTGTTATAACTCACACTGTCCTCATGTTGGTCTATTATAACTCACACTGTCCTCATGCTGGTCTGTTATAACTCACACACTGTCCTCATGCTGGTCTGTTATAACTCACACTGTCCTCATGCTGGTCTGTTATAACTCACACTGTCCTCATGCTGGTCTGTTATAACTCACACTGTCCTCATGCTGGTTTGTTATAACTCACACTGTCCTCATATTGGTCTGTTATAACTCACATACTGTCCTCGTGCTGGTCTATTATAACTCACACACTGTCCTCATGTTGGTCTGTTATAACTCACATACTGTCCTCGTGCTGGTCTATTATAACTCACACACTGTCCTCATGTTGGTCTACTATAACTCACACTGTCTTCATGCGGCTCTGTTATAACCCACACTGTCCTCATACTGGTCTGTTATAACTCACACTGACCTCATGCTGGTCTGTTATAACTCACACTGTTCTTATGTTTGTCTATTATAACTCACTCTGTCCTCATGCTGGTCTGTTATAACTCACTCTGTCCTCGTGCTGGTCTGTTATAACTCATACTGTCCTCATGCTGGTCTGTTATAACTCACACTGTCCTCATGTTGGTCTGTTATAACTGACACACCGTCCTCATACTGGTCTGCTATAACTCACACTGTCCTCGTGCTGGTCTGTTATAACTCACACTGTCCTCATGTTGGTCCGTTATAACTGACACACTGTCCTCATACTGGTCTGCTATAACTCACACTGTCCTCGTGCTGGTCTGTTATAACTCACACTGTCCTCATGTTGGTCTGTTATAACTCACACTGTCCTCATGTTGGTCTTTTATAAAGCACACACTGTCCTCATGCTGGTCTGCTATAACTCACACTGTCCTCGTGCTGGTCTGTTATAACTCACACTGTCCTCATGCTGGTCTGTTATAACTCACACTGTCCTCATGTTGGTCTGTTATAACTGACACACTGTCCTCATACTGGTCTGTTATAACTCACACTGTCCTCATGTTGGTCTGTTATAACTCACACATTGTCCTCATGCTGTTCTGCTATAACTCACACACTGTCCTGATGTTGGTGTGTTATAACTCACACTGTCCTCATGTTGGTCTATTATAACTCACACTGTCCTCATGCTGGTCTGTTATAACTCACACACTGTCCTCATGCTGGTCTGTTATAACTCACACTGTCCTCATGCTGGTCTGTTATAACTCACACTGTCCTCATGCTGGTCTGTTATAACTCACACTGTCCTCATGCTGGTTTGTTATAACTCACACTGTCCTCATATTGGTCTGTTATAACTCACATACTGTCCTCGTGCTGGTCTATTATAACTCACACACTGTCCTCATGTTGGTCTGTTATAACTCACATACTGTCCTCGTGCTGGTCTATTATAACTCACACACTGTCCTCATGTTGGTCTACTATAACTCACACTGTCTTCATGCGGCTCTGTTATAACCCACACTGTCCTCATACTGGTCTGTTATAACTCACACTGACCTCATGCTGGTCTGTTATAACTCACACTGTTCTTATGTTTGTCTATTATAACTCACTCTGTCCTCATGCTGGTCTGTTATAACTCACTCTGTCCTCATGCTGGTCTGTTATAACTCACACTGTCCTCATGCTGGTCTGTTATAACTCACACTGTCCTCATGCTGGTCTGTTATAACTCACACTGTCCTCATATTGGTCTGTTATAACTCACACTGTCCTCATGCTGGTCTGTTATAACATACACTGTCCTTATGTTTGTCTATTATAACTCACACTGTCTTCATGCTGCTCTGTTGTAACTCACACACTGTCCTCATACTGGTCTGTTATAACTCACACTGTCCTTATGTTTGTCTATTATAACTCACTCTGTCCTCATGCTGGTCTGTTATAAAGCACATACTGTCCACATGCTGGTCTGTTATAACTCACACTGTCCTCTTGCTGGTCTATTATAGCTCACACTGTCCTCGTGTTAGTCTATTATAACTCAAACTGTCGCCGTGCTGGTCTGTTATAACTCACACTGTCCTCGTGCTGGTCTGTTATAACTCACACTGTCCTCATGTTGGTCTGTTTTAACTCACACTGTCCTCGTGCTGGTCTGTTTTAACTCACAGTGTCCTAATGCTGGTCTGTTATAACTCACACTGTCCTCATACTGGTCTATTATAACTCACACTGTCCTCATGTTGGTCTGTTATAACTCACACACTGTCCTCATGTTGGTCTGTTATAACTCACACACTGTCCTCATGTTGGTCTGTTATAACTCACACATTGTCCTCATGCTGTTCTGCTATAACTCACACACTGTCCTCATGTTGGTGTGTTATAACTCACACTGTCCTCATGTTGGTCTATTATAACTCACACTGTCCTCATGTTGGTCTGTTATAAAGCACACACTGTCCTCATGCTGGTCTGCTATAACTCACACTGTCCTCGTGCTGGTCTGTTATAACTCATACTGTCCTCATGCTGGTCTGTTATAACTCACACTGTCCTCATGTTGGTCTGTTATAACTGACACACCGTCCTCATACTGGTCTGCTATAACTCACACTGTCCTCGTGCTGGTCTGTTATAACTCACACTGTCCTCATGTTGGTCCGTTATAACTGACACACTGTCCTCATACTGGTCTGCTATAACTCACACTGTCCTCGTGCTGGTCTGTTATAACTCACACTGTCCTCATGTTGGTCTGTTATAACTCACACTGTCCTCATGTTGGTCTTTTATAAAGCACACACTGTCCTCATGCTGGTCTGCTATAACTCACACTGTCCTCGTGCTGGTCTGTTATAACTCACACTGTCCTCATGCTGGTCTGTTATAACTCACACTGTCCTCATGTTGGTCTGTTATAACTGACACACTGTCCTCATACTGGTCTGTTATAACTCACACTGTCCTCATGTTGGTCTGTTATAACTCACACATTGTCCTCATGCTGTTCTGCTATAACTCACACACTGTCCTGATGTTGGTGTGTTATAACTCACACTGTCCTCATGTTGGTCTATTATAACTCACACTGTCCTCATGCTGGTGAGTTATAACTCACACACTGTCCTCATGCTGGTCTGTTATAACTCACACTGTCCTCATGCTGGTCTGTTATAACTCACACTGTCCTCATGCTGGTCTGTTATAACTCACACTGTCCTCATGCTGGTTTGTTATAACTCACACTGTCCTCATATTGGTCTGTTATAACTCACATACTGTCCTCGTGCTGGTCTATTATAACTCACACACTGTCCTCATGTTGGTCTGTTATAACTCACATACTGTCCTCGTGCTGGTCTATTATAACTCACACACTGTCCTCATGTTGGTCTACTATAACTCACACTGTCTTCATGCGGCTCTGTTATAACCCACACTGTCCTCATACTGGTCTGTTATAACTCACACTGACCTCATGCTGGTCTGTTATAACTCACACTGTTCTTATGTTTGTCTATTATAACTCACTCTGTCCTCATGCTGGTCTGTTATAACTCACTCTGTCCTCATGCTGGTCTGTTATAACTCACACTGTCCTCATGCTGGTCTGTTATAACTCACACTGTCCTCATGCTGGTCTGTTATAACTCACACTGTCCTCATATTGGTCTGTTATAACTCACACTGTCCTCATGCTGGTCTGTTATAACTCACACTGTCCTCATGCTGGTCTTTTATAACTCACACTGTTCTCATGCTGGTCTGTTATAACTCACTGTGTCCTCATGCTGGTCTGTTATAACTCACACTGTCCTCATGCTGGTCTGTTTTAACTCACACACTGTTCGCACATTAATAGCAGACTGGAGGTTTAATGGTAACTCAGTGAATAGGAGCATGTCATACTTTCTTCCTGTTGTTGGTATCCATGTCGTATGTTATAGCATGTTCCTTTTGTATGTGGCCGTGTTGCATGTTATTATTCTCTTCCTGTTCATTTCCCTACCTCACATCTTCACAGCTCTTCAACAAGTGTCGTGACTCAACAGACAAAGTCAACAGACAGAGTGTGCTTGGACGGTAGGACGCTGATGAAAGTGATTTTTATTTACGTGCTGAAGTGATTGTTGGATTAATTTCATGCAGTGCTCATTGTGTTCTTTGCTCATTTGCAACTCTGTAGGGATCAACCGTTATAGCAAAACCTCCATCATCCAGTATTTGAAACTTGCAGCTGAGTAAAGTCAAATTAACTCTGCTTCTATTCTTTGCAATGAACAATTTTATTAACGTTTTTCATAGTGAAAGACGGGATAGAAAAATAAATAATAATGAAATAAGTAAAAATAAAGAAAACAGAAGAAACAAAAAAAATAAAATAAAACTACCCCTAGAAATTCAGTAACAATTTCATATACAGCATTCAGTACACAATTCTACCTCTAGGTTTTTGTTGACCAAGCCACAAATGGGCCCCAGGTAAGCTCAGATTGGTCCATCTTGTCCAAGAGAGAGTATCAGACCGTCTCATAACTAGCCAGCTGAGCCATATTTGTGACTTTGCTTCTGTTGTACTGCAGTGAGTGAAAGCTCTTTCAGCAAAGTAAGAGTGGACTTAGTAAACTTAACATCCATTCTGTGTGCAATGTCTATGTGCCACCCATGAGACCCCTCCTGGTACAAGAGGCCCCTCCTGGTACAAGAGAACCATCCTGGTACAAGAGACCCCTCCTGGTACAAGAGACCCCTCCTGGTACAAGAGACCCATCCTGGTACAAGAGACCCCTCCTGGTACAAGAGACCCATCCTGGTACAAGAGACCCATTCTGGTACAAGAGACCCCTCCTGGTACAAGAGACCCATCCTGGTACAAGAGACCCCTCCTGGTACAAGAGACCCCTCCTGGTACAAGAGACCCATCCTGGTACAATAGACTCCTCCTGGTACAAGAGACCCATCCTGGTACAAGAGACCCATTCTGGTACAAGAGACCCCTCCTGGTACAAGAGACCCATCCTGGTACAAGAGACCCATCCTGGTACAAGTGCAAGACGATGTGGAATCGTATGTGTGCGGTGAACGTATCCTGTCGCTTGTCATATTTATCTTACAGCTAGTCTGTGCCAAGCAGCCACCCTGACCTTCTGATCTCACCAACAGGAATGCAGAAGAGGATTAGCATGTGCACCGGCAAACAAATGTCCAACCAAAAGGAAGACAGCATTTTGCAGATAGGTTCCTCTGCAGCTGAGGACATTTAGTAATGCAGGACCGAAATGTCCACTCGGCTCAGAGGGACACTGATGTGGACAGTTGGAGGTTGCTTTTCTCATCTCTTCATCTGAGGAGCTATTCACACCCTCTTCAAGGACTTGTCTTCAATGCAAGGCATGCCAGACATGCACACTCTTCAAAGTGGGAAGGTTAATATTCTGCCCGCTGTCAGAGGCCATATCCTGCGACGGAATAGCGAGGCATTGCCCCTATTCCTCTGGGGTTACCTTACACCCCGAGACCCATAAAACCTGCATGGTGTCCTCTTCCTCTCTAACTTCTACAAAATATAAGACCAGCGGTGCAGATGGGCTATCATGTTTTACATAAAGAAGCCTGATGGGTACTCTTGAGTACGTATTTAAACGTTCCTCCTGGCAGGAAGGGTGATGACTAACCAAGGCCGAGTGTGTTTGAAGTCCATCTCATCATTTACTTCAGACATGCCTAAGCTGCTGAGTTCCTAAGCTCCGTCTAGATGGTCAGCATGCACATTTGATTGTCAAGGTGCCGTCAAGACAGTGGCACAAATGTGTTATTTTCTCAAAACAGCAAAAGTGATAATGAGGTTTTTTTTAAAGCAAACATCTTTTGTCGAACCCCCAAAGTCTCTTTGTAATGGAAAGATGTCAACCCCCACTAGAAGGACCATTCACACCATCCATTTTTCATTTGAAATGTTCAACACATAAGGGACAACCTGCTCAGAAAATGGTCTGTATGCATGAACAAAAGGGAGGACAGTGGAATGGTGAGGATGCAAGGAGTAGAGGTGACGAAGGCATATGAGTTTAAATACTTGGAGTCGACTGTCCAAAGTAATGGGGAGTGCAGAAGAAAGGTGAAGAAGAGAGTGCAGGCAGGGTGGAGTGGGTGGAGAAGAGTGTCAGGAGTGATTTGTGACAGAAGGGTACCAGCAAGAGTTAAAGGGAAGGTTTACCAGATGGTTGTGAGACCAGCTATGTTGTATGGTTTGGAGACAGTGGCACTGATGAAAAGACAGGAGGTGGAGATGGAGGTGGCAGAGATGAAGATGATAAGATTTTCACTGGGAGTGATGAAGAAGGACAGGATTAGGAATGAGTATATTAGAGGGACAGCTCAGGATGGACGGTTTGGAGACAAAGCAAGAGAGACAAGATTGAGATGGTGTGGACATGTGTGGAGGAGAGATGCTGGATATATTGGGAGAAGGATGCTGAATATGGAGCTGCCGGGGAAGAGGAGAAGAGGAAGGCCAAAGAGGAGGTTTATGGATGTGGTGAGGGAGGACATGCAGGTGGCTGGTGTGACAGAGGAAGACGCAGAGGACAGGAAGAGATGGAAACGGATGATCTACTGTGGCGCCCCCTAATGGGAGCAGCCGAAAGTAGTAATAGTAGTAGTAGTAGTAGTAGTAGTAGTAGTAGTAGTAGTGGTCAATATGCATTAACTGTAACAAACTATGAAAACTACAAAAAGGATAGAGTGGCTCTAATTTGGTTTCCTTACTTATTAATGAACAAAAGATGGGATCTTTCTATAAAACGGAACATGAAGGTGTTTAATAGTGAAGAGACAGGTCCTCAACCCACACGGTGATAATTGAGTGTCATTTCAAGCCTTATATTGGGTGTTTAAAACATTCTTACTTCCATATGTCACACTATTTTTCATCATAACACAACAGACAGGGTAAGTCACTTGTACAAAAACACAGCATTGTGATCATTACACCCTACCGGCCAGTTAGTGTTGCTAACCTGGACAAAATTCAAAATTACATTCTGCAAAAATAAGTCTGGCCTGGCAAGAACAAATGCTGGCCTGAATTCAAAGTGTTAAGAAATGTTGTAGCAATTCCCTTAACAAAGGTGCAGTGGTGAGATGCCAGACCTCCACATATCAGAACTCTGCTGGCACAGAATCACCACTTACAGTCAGCCACCTGACAGAATGGGGCTATTAAATCCAATTGGTTGTCAGTGAGTCAGTGAAAACTGCAGAAGCCAAACGCCAGCTCTTTTAATATGAGGTGCTAGAGAGCCAGGCCTGCTTCCTAGCAGCCAAGCACCCACTAGTTCACCCCGTTTTTGGCTTCCACCTTTCTTTTCCCTCAGGAGCACCACAAAAACAGTCATATATAGTTTCAAAAAGAAAGAGCGAGACTTTCAAGTGAGCATGCCCCTTTAAAACATAAGAAGATGGTCGTAATTATAGTGTTGGGGAAGTGATGTGGTGGTTTTGAGATCTGCAGCAGTGGACAGTCGTTGTTGGGATGTCCTGAGCTCCTGGGAGAACCAGAGGAGACAAGATATTTTGAGCTCCTGGGAGAACCAGAGGACACAAGATGTTCTGAGCTCCTGGGAGAACCAGAGGAGACGAGATGTTCTGAGCTCCTGGGAGAACCAGAGGACACAAGATGTTCTGAGCTCCTGGGAGAACCAGAGGAGACGAGATGTTCTGAGCTCCTGGGAGAACCAGAGGAGACGAGATGTTCTGAGCTCCTGGGAGAACCAGAGGAGACGAGATGTTCTGAGCTCCTGGGAGCACCAGAGGAGATGAGATGTTCTGAGCTCCTGGGAGAACCAGAGGAGACAAGATGTTCTGAGCTCCTGGGAGAACCAGAGGAGACGAGATGTTCTGAGCTCCTGGGAGAACCAGAGGACACAAGATGTTCTGAGCTCCTGGGAGAACCAGAGGAGACGAGATGTTCTGAGCTCCTTGGAGAACCAGAGGACACAAGATGTTCTGAGCTCCTGGGTGAACCAGAGGAGACGAGATGTTCTGAGCTATTGGGAGAACCAGAGGAGATGACATGTTCTGAGCTCCTGGGAGAACCAGAGGAGACGAGATGTTCTGAGCTCCTGGGAGAACCAGAGGAGACGAGATGTTCTGAGCTCCTGGGAGAACCAGAGGAGACAAGATGGGGAAAAAGCAAGCAGGAAAAGATGATATTTATTAATGAGGTATGTATTGTGCCACAGATCAACTGTCAGACTGTTTTTTTTTCCTTCTCCAATTGAGATTCTTACGGCTCGGACAGGCACGCCATGGCTTACTGCAGAAGCTGAGTAGGGTGTTGAACGATCACTGTGGAAGTTGTTGCAAAGGTTGACATTATAGGTGAGCAAGATGACAAAAAAACTGAGGCGAGCTTGTGAAAAAAAATACAAGAGAACTCTTTTCCTGGTCCAATCCTCTTGAAAACAGTGATTCAAAGTCATGTGCAAGCATTCATCCGTAACCCCTTTAACATATGTTACCACAGAGCTGCCTTCCTGCTAGGACGGAGGAGTTCTTCTGCGTGTCTGGCGGAGTCATTCCACTGCAAGGAGGAACACAAAATGAGGCAAATAAAGTTAAATGGGATCCAGATTGACAGGTCAAAGTAGCAATTACAAACATACTGTTAAATCCATCAGGAGGCCATCCCTGTGAACTTAGATCATTACTATTTCTTCTAAACAATAAAGTTCACAACTTAAAGCTGAGGAGTTATCAGGTCAAATGTATAAGTGACCAAAGTCATCAAACATTTGTTCAAATTGAGAAGGTCTTTTAAAATGACATTGTACAGTGCATGAGTGACCCTACATCAGAAATGTTAATTGCAAGTCACCATGGTCTCCGGTCAGCAGCTGTGAATCACTCTACAGTCCAGCAATGGAAATTAATCTCGTTATTTCACAGTTGCATTAGTGAGCTGTATATCTAACCAGATCTGCTCGTGGATCAGTACTGATGTTCAAGATGAAATCCAGATCAGCAGCAGCTCTCCCTGATCGCTTCCTCTCGCTCTTTTCTTCACATTCAATCTGTTCATCTAGTTTAATGAAATCCGTTCCATTAGATAATGTTGGGCCTGGGTCCCGGTGGCTGTCAGAGAGCAGAGACCCGCAGAGAGGGACAGAGTCCGTGACCTGCCCAAACTAATGGCTTTACCATCCAGGGGTCTCCAGGCTGTGCACAGCTCACTAGCAAGATCTTATCTGGTCCATCATTGATCTTTGTGTGTATGTGTGTGTGTGTGTGTGTGTGCGTGTGTGTGTGTGTGTGTGTGTGTGTGTGTGTGTGTGTGTGTGAGAGAGAGAGAGAGAGAGAGAGAGAGAGAGAGAGAGAGAGAGAGAGAGAGAGAGAGCGATCTATGTATTCCTTTTTCCTTTTGTTTTTGTTTTTGAGTTCTCTGTTGACCTGCTTTGCTTTGGCAACATTGTAATTGATGAAGTCATGCCAATAAAGCATCATTGAATTGAATTGAGAGAGACAGACAGACAGACAGACAGATAGACAGACAGACGACGAGACAGAGACAGAGAGAGACAGCGACACAGAGAGAGACAGCGACAGAGAGAGAGAGAGACAGAGACAGAGGCAGACAGAGAGAGAGACAGCGACAGATACAGAGAGAGACAGAGACAGAGGCAGACAGAGAGAGAGACAGAGAGAGACAGAGAGAGAGAGAGAGAGAGAGACAGAGAGAGACAGAGACAGCGACAGATACAGAGGGAGAGAGAGACAGAGAGAGAGAGAGAGAGAGAGAGACAGAGAGAGAGAGAGAGAGAGAGAGAGAGAGAGAGAGAGAGAGAGAGAGAGAGAGAGAGAGAGAGAGAGAGAGAGAGAGAGAGAGACTTGAGAGAGCTGGTAAGGAATGACAAGGATGTCGTGCAGAAGAACTTGGACGTTTCATGGTTTGCACATGTTGGTGGAATTCAAGATGTCCCGCTTGGTGGCCAATGGGCACACTTCTCTGGTTTGGCGATTGTTGCGAAGTCACGTCAAGGTTATCCTCTGTATTGCCCGAAATCATGGTTATAGTCCCAGAGGATTTTACGGTCACACAAGGAGGAAAAGGTAAACACAATTAACAACAATGGGTGGCGCCATCTGTCCTTAGCCCATCGATCTAGATGAGGAAAAAGGGAAATAAACAGATGAAATTCCAGGGAGAGCATCTGAGGACGGATCTCCCTTCCAGGGTTGATAGACATGCAATATCTGACAAGTGGACACGGTAGACAAGGTGTCCAACTGGCATAAATCAGAGCAAAAACACTCCATGCTTTAACGGCCAGGTTAATTCACAGTTCGTTTTCTCTAAAGGCATGTTCATTCCCCATTAATTCAAAGGGAGTCATACTGTATCTTGTCCTTGGTAGAATTCAGTTTTTAAATTTTTCTCTTTTTAAAAGAACATTTCCTAGTTCAGCTTCTCTCAGCTGAACTTTTTTCTAATACTCATGATGTCATCAGACACTCAATTACATACAGCCAATCAGATCATAGCATCAAAACGTGAAACCCCGCCCACCCCTGCTTGTAATTGACACTCAAAGGTCAGTTTATGAATATTAATGCAGAGTAGACCACTCCCTCACAGTTCGGCTCTGTGCATAACTGTAGTCCACTGACTTCCGGTTTCTACTGCAGCGGTCTTACCAGTTTCCTGTTTGTTGGCGTGTGCTGTTGACAATGGCATATTTTTCTCGATGCCTGCAGGATTTACCACGGATAAATGTTAACCACATGCACACACCTGTCGACAAACTTTCTCCTGCACCTGCCAGCAAACGGGTGAAAAGTTTCAAGTTGTACATATCAAGTTACGTCCACAATTGACCTTTCACAAAGTACCGACCCAGAAGGGTGCTTGTCCAATCCTACCTTAGCAACGGTTCCTATGTGAGGGAGGTCCGTCAAGCTTTCAAACACACAACAAAATGCTGAAATGAAACGGTGTGCCTATGGGATCTGCAGACCGGATACTAGATATGTGGAAAGTTTGGAGGGGTGTAATTCTCTTTCCCTTCCCCAAACCCAGAACGCAAGAAGTGCAATATGGGCAATAGATTTGGCAGTATAGCAGACCCCATGGCCAGCTTAATCCACCCAGAATCAACACAAATACCTGTCTGCTCCAAGCTAAGCTAGCTACTAGCTATTATTGCTAGCTAATACAGCTAACGTGTTATTACTGCTACTTTTAGCCACACAATGCGCTGATTTCTTCCTTCATGTTTTGGTGTTTTCCGGCTACTTCCTGGATAGTTCTGAAATGCTTGACGGACATATCAACAGTAACTAAGGGGGGCGGGACTTTGCGAAAGGTCAATTGTGAGGATGAGCGGACGGATGGACGGATGGACGGACGGAATTGCGGACGTAACTTAATATGTACAACTGGAAACTTTTCACCCGTTTGCCGGCAGCCATACCAACATGTGCCCTGTCTCTGCCAAGTGACGGAAGCTAAGCAGGTGTGGTTTGGACTAGTACTTGGATGGGAGACCTCTTGGAAAAACGAGTTGCTGCTGGAAGTGGTGTTGGTGGGCCAGTAGGAGGCAGTCTTCTCTCTGGTCCTAATAAAAACAACAAATACCAAATCTCAGTGCCCAGGTGCAGTGACGGCGACACTGTGCTGTGGGAGATGCCGTCCTTCAGATGAGACGTTAAACCGAGGTCCTGACTCACTGCGGTCATTAAAGACCCCATGGGGTCCCCGATGTCCTGGCAACATTCCCAACCTGGCTCTCTCCATCTGGCCACCTCATCATCCCCCATGTAACTGGCTCGATGACTCCTCCCTCTCCACCTCAAGCTGATGTGTGGTGAGCGCTCTGGTGCAAAATGGCTGCCATGCACCACCCAGGTGGTGTTACACTTGGTGGTGGTTGAAGTGAGTTACCCCCTTCAATGTGAAGCACTATGGATGTCTAGAAAAGCGCTACATAAATGTAACGATTATTATTATTAGTAGTAGTAGTAGTGGTAGTAGTAGTGGTAGTAGTAGTAGTAGTAGTAGTGGTAGTAGGCAGATAAATCTGGCATCAGGGCATCAGTGATGACACACAGACTGAAGTCTTTGTCCCCGGGGGCTCTGCTGTGAAAGAGAACTGACTGACTCGTTGGAATGTAATGAAATAATGTCAGTGTTGAACACCAAGCCCGTCATCTCCTGCTGTCATCATCCACCGTAGCTTCAATCACTGTTCCACACTGTGGTAGTCTACTGCCTACTTCAATATTACTGTTTATTGGGGGGAGTTTGTGTTGGAGTTTATGCTGGTGTGTGTGTGTGTGTGTGTGTGTGTGGCTGCCACGCCAGGCTATGTGGTGCTGTCAAGGTTCGTCTTGTACCTCTGATGATGTATAAGACTTGCATGATTAAAGTGGGGTGCATTCAAGATGTATAGTTGCAATTGCTTATTTTGGTTAACACACAACATAGAACATGTAACATTAACACACTGCTTCCGGCGTGGGAAGATGGTGGCGCCAATTCACATTTGCGGCAGCCTCACTCAGTACCGTCCATGCAGTGTCTTTGTCCACGTCTAAGTGTTGTCTTGGTTTGGTGGCTGGGAGAGCTGGCACTGGGTCGGCTGGGAGAGCTGGGAGAGGAGGAAACGCCGAGGGCGGTCTGACAGGACGCGGCAGAGGGACAGGCTAAGCTAACTGCTAGCCCATGCAGACCGGCGGTTCCGACAGTCATCCTGGCTGGCGTTGGTTCCACTGGACAGTGATCTTTCTTTCTTTTTTAGTTTGGATATGTGTGTGTTTGGATATGTGTGTAGTTGTCGGGTGTGTTGTTGTCTTTGTGTTGTACTGCTGTGGGCTAGGGGAACCGGCATTTTGTTTCATTTCATGTACGCAAGTGCATGAAGTGAAACGACAAATAAAGTGTTCCTGATCCCTGATATGCGTGTCAGAACCTATTGAGTATGGCTGGTGTTGGACGGGCTCGGGCCACCTGGTTTCCTCTGTGCCCACCCACACTGTGATGTGTGCCTGCGCTGCTGGTTTAAAAGCATGGGCTGTGCCGAAGCGAGTGCAGGTGAATAAGGTGACATCAATAGAAGAAGGCTGTTGTCGCCCCGGGTCAGCAAGGTTACATTCCTGCCTGGAGGGATGGGGGGAGGGGGGGCACAAGGCCTCCTCAGTGTGGAGAGAAAGTGCTGACTGAGGAGGGGACAGGTGTCTTTACACAAACCCAATGCTGTATTCATAAATCAAGTGCCGCTAAGACCCTAGCAACCAGAAGTAGTGAGGCGAGGTGCAGATGCTGTTTTCCTACAACACCAAAGGGTGTTTTACGTTTGTAGGGCCAGGGCTTAGGCACCAGGACGGGAGCACATGACGTGTCACTCCACGATATGCAAAACCGCAATACCAGTACTTCATCATAGCTGCGGAGAGCTGGGGAATCTGATAGGGCTGAGGACAGGAGGCTTACACAGAGGACAAGCGGAAGCCTGGTTTATGTCATCCTCTTTTCTTTTTTCATTTCATCTGTTCCCGTGCCAAGCCTTTGGGTAGTATTGGGGATTGTCATGGCGGTGTGTGCTGTAGTTGCTTCTATTGTTGTCCTGAAGAGTTGCTTCATCAGGCTTTGGTTATTTTATCAACCATGAATGGCAAAACCAGGTCTCAATCGTTACCCTTTACTCATATTTTTAGCTGATTAAGTTGTTGATGTCTAACCTTACCTCTCTTAATATACATGTCTCGTATCTTGCTCTATTTATGAGAATGTGTGTAACAGAGCAGCACACCAAGTCAAACACCTCGTATGTGACCAGACCTGGTGAATAAAAACTGACTTGACTTGACATGAATGGAGCAAAAGTAATTGAAATGTTGCTCTAAATAACATACTGTTTTCAGGTCCTTCGCAGTCACATTTTAGACAATTGGATCATGTGTTTTTGCATTGAACATTGCTGTTCTTTCACAGAGAGCGCTTTGCATCTTGAAGAGAGAATCCACTTATTAATGTACAGCGTCTTTCCCTTTGCCTCCATGCGTAGAGGAGACGTGTCACACAGCGGATACGAGTTGCCGCCTAAAGTCAACAACCCTGGCACCTCCGAACCCCCTTCTGGTTTGTAGGAGGGATCGGTCCTTGTATCTGTATGCTGGCTTTACATGAAAGATCTGACGACTGACCCTTGGGCCCTCGAGAGATTGTGGGGCAACCCAGCTCCCGGTTTACGCCTTCAAGAGATTTGGCTTTGTGAGACCGAGAACTGCTGTTTATTCTCTCACTCTCTCCTCCTCTGTTCCATCCTCTTCATTTGTCCTACTGATTTCATCATTCTCTGTGCTTAGGTCACTTACCACTGGATTCAGTTTCTCAGACGACGCGTGTTAGTGGGAAGCCATTCGTTCCTAATGATGAGATGTACAGTAGGCTCACCTCAATGAACCGCTGGCTGGCTCGTTACTGTAATGAGCAGGGATTGGTTTTGTTGATAACTGGCCTTCTTTCTGGGGCCGCCCTTACCTGCTGAAAGCGGACGGCGTTCACCCTTCTGGGGACAGTGCCGCTCTTTTGTCTAGCAATATAGCTAGCTGTCTATGTTTAGTCTGACACTAGGGACTAATCATTCAGCAGGTTGCAGGTGATTAGAGAGCCTGCTAGGTTTAAATCTAGTGTGGATGTGGAGTCAAGTAGTTTAATTGATATGATTATTCAGGGATTTCTCTTAGTATAGGAAATCACACTGACAGCATGTCTGTGAATGTTCTCATTCATCCAGGTCATGGTTATCCAAAGGAGTTGAATCAAGTGCAACTGGACTTGCTATATATCCGTGAAGACGTTTCGCCTCTCATCCAAGACGCTTCCTCAGTTCGTGCCTTTCTGACTAGACCAAGCTAGTCTGACTGGCTGCTGATGAGACTCAGTATTTATCCTCTTTGGAGTCATTGTCAGAGCTATAGATGATATAGCTCTGGAGTCGTTGTCAGAGCTATATCATCTAAAGAGGATAAATTCTGAGTCTCATCACCAGTCAGACTAGCTTGGTCTAGTCAGAAAGGCACAAACTGAGGAAGCCTCTTGGATGAGAGGCGAAACGTCTTCACGGATATATACCAAGTCCAGTTGCACTTGATTCAACTCCTTTGGACACACCGACAGCTTGGTCTGTAACATAGAGACTGTCTCCCTTCCCTGCTGTATTTCTCCCAAGCTCTCCTCTCTTAAATGTGTGAATCACAATAATCTCATAATCATTCTTACCACTGGTGGTGGTGAAATGTGTAACGAAGCACCTGATGATATACAGAAGCAAACATCTAATGTTATCAAAAATGTGACCACACATCGTTCAAAGCATAAGTCTTCAAAATTGTCAACTATTAATACAAGGTGTCTAATTCCAACCAATATTTCATCTATTGGTAGCGCTAACATTCTGTCTACTGCTGACTACCTCAAAAGATGCTTAAATTTGGTTTCATAAATATCAGATCACTGTCTACCAAAGTCTTAAATGATCTGATTCTTGAACATAGTTTTGATATGACTGGGTTATGTGAAACATGGCTGAAACCAAATGTTTTACTTCCCTTAATTGAAGCTTCCCCACCTGACAATACTTGCCCATTTGGCTTGGGCAAATAATTAAGGTGGGGGTGTCACCTTAATATTTAAGTGTATTTTCAATTTAACTTTTAACCTTGAAACTAAATTCAAATCTTCTGAGGCTCTTATTCTAAATCCATCCCCCTCAGCCACAAACAGATTCTGCTCAGTCCAGATTGTGATACTCCTGTCCCTTACTCACTATTTCTTGAAGAATTTGGAGAATTTATCTCAGGTCTTGTTACTCATTCTGATGAGATTCTAATTCTTGATGATGTCAATATTCATTGAATAAGGCTGCTGATCCTCTTAGTAAAGCCTTTCTGGCACTAGTTGATACTTTTGGGTTCACTCAGTTTGATCAAAAGTTGACTGATTGCAGTGGTAACACCCTTGATTTGGTTTTATCTAAAGGGATAGCTGTTTCTGATCTGAATGTCTTGCCAACCACATCTGCTGTGTCAGACCATTTTCTCATTAAATTTGAAGCATATTTGGCCTGTCCAGTTAATGGTAATTTCCACTCACCACATTGGTCCGTCCACCATAGCTGTATTTGACCAGGAACTGCCTGAAGTATTGGCTCCTTTTACTATAGAGATAGAATCTGTTGATAATCTCACTCGTGACTTAAATTGTGGCCCTCTCTAATCTCCTCAATTACCTCTCACTAACAGAGCTAGATGACGAAAGAGGCCTACACCCTGATTTAATGATGAGACACATGCTGTTAAGTGGGCCTGCAGGAGACTGGAACATAAATGGCAAAAATCAAAATGGGTGTTTATTGAAATTCAAGAGCGTTTATCTGCTGTGAATGCAGCGTATCTCTCTCACTTAATCAAGATTAATAAACATAACCCCAGATTTCTCTGACACTAGCTAAATTTATTAACTGCTCACCATTCATGGCCCATGAGTTTTTAGACTTTCTGCAGTAAAGTTGATGAGATCATTAACAAAATTAGTTCTTCAACTCCAGCTACTCCTGCAAATCCTATCTTACCAAATTCATACCTTTACAATGGGTCACTGATAGTCCCTGTTATTAAAGCTTTTGAGACTATCTCTCTTGATACTTTGACTAAGCTCATGTCAGCTTCTAAACCAACTACTTGCTTACTTGACCCTTTACTGGCAAAACTTTTTAAAGACCTCTGGCCTTTCCTGGGACCTACAATGCTGGACATTGTTAATGTATCACTTACTACTGGCACTTTTCCCAGCAGTTTTAAGACAGCTGTGGTCAAACCTCTACTTAAGAAACCACACATCAATTCAGGTTCTCTTAATAACTATCAACCAGTCTCTAATCTTCCAGTCTTTTCTAAACTACTAGAGTTGCGTATCAACAACTTTCAAGCCATATAGAAGAAAACTATATATATGAGCCTCTTCAATCAGCTTTCTTTGCCTGTCATTCCACTGAAACTGCTCTGAACAGAGTGGTGAAAGTTCTTCTACTTGCTATGGACTTTGATTCCACCTTTATGCTTCTACTACTGGACCTCAGTGCAGCCTTTGACATCATTAATCACTGTATACTATTAGACAGAATAAACTGTAATTTTGGTGTCTCCGTCTTAGCTCTCTCTTGGCTTAAGTCCTACTTATCTGGAAGAACTCAATGTGTCTGCTGTGATGTTCAGTATTAAGGGAATACACCTTTAAGGACACAGGGAATTATGGGATAGTAAACAGAGCAGCCACGGGAGCGGGAAGGTAGACGAGGGTCAGTCGGATTATGTGCACGTTATGCATGGAGCGAAATAAACATGCCGAAGTTCCACGGCTAATTCAGAAACGGTGTTATCATCTGTGAGAGTGAAAGTAGGTCATTACATCTGCTATAACAATATTATATCAAAATTCTCTGACGTTAAATATGGCATACTTCAGGGCTCGGTTCTTGGCGCTAAAGTTTTCTCTCTTTATATTTCACCTCTTGGCGAAATTATACACAGTCATATAATAAATGTCCATTGCTATGTGGATAATACTCAGCTGTACGTGACTATAAGGCTGATGATCCTACTCAAATGACAAATTTAGAGGCTTGCTTGGCTGCTGTGAAAAACTGGATTTCACTAATTTTCCTGCTATTAAATTTGGATAAAACTGAGATTCTAGTCATTGGCCCTGCACAGACACCAATTTGATCAAGTAATGACAACTCTGTGATTTCATAAAGTGTGGCAGCCAAAAATCTTGGTGTTATGTTTGTTCCCAGCCTTTCCTTTGATAAGCACCTTAAAGAGATCCCCGAGACTGCCCTTTTTTCATTTATGTAACATTCGGCCTTTCGTATCCATGGCTCATGCAGAGACTTTAATATATGCATTTCTTTCAGGTCTGCCACGAGCTAGCTCTAAAAGTCTTCAGATGGTTCAAAATGCTGCAGCTAGAATCCTAACTAAAACTAGAAACTTTGACCACATGACACCAATTCTTGCCTCCTTTCATTGGCTTCCTATCAGTGTTGGATCAGACTTCAAGGTGCTTCTGCTGACAGTGCAGTCCTTTTTTTCTTTTTTTTTATAAAATCTTAAATGGGCTTACCCAGTCTTACCTGTCTGATCTCCTTAAACATTCTATCTCGAGCCCTCCGCTCTCAAATTCAGGGCTCCTATGTGTACCCAAAGTTAAAAAGAAGTCAACTGGTGGCAGGGCCTTTTCCTATCAGGCCTCGTTCTTGTGGAAAAACCTGCCTGTTGCCATCAGACAATCAGAATCTGTTGAGTCCTTTAAATCCAAATTTAAAACGTGTGTTTTTGCCATAACCTACAATTAGTTGCCTTTAAACTGAGTACTTGACGATCTGTACTGCACAGGGGGTCGCTTTCTGTTCTGCCGACGACATTATAGAGTATTGACTATTACAAACTGTTCTCTTCTCTGACGTCTTTTCTCTCTCTCTGAATTTCTTCTCCTTTCCCCTCCCATATATGTGAATGGTGTGATATGAGTCTCCCCCATGTGCATGTGTAGTCTGTCCTCCCAGGTCTCCATGGTGATGGTGGTCACCACCACCACACACCATGTGATGTGTGGCCTCGGCCAGTACCGACTATGCAGTGTCTTTGTCCACGTCTACGTCTGCATCTAAGTTTGTGTCATCGTGTTTTTTAGTTTGATCACCACAAGATGAGCGGTAACTGAGGGGAGAAGTTGGAGGAGAAAAGGCAGGATGGATGGAGGGATGTTGAGAATCTTTTGCCAATGGGCTTTAAACACACACTCACACACACACATGGAGGTTCTCTTGCTCCTCTCATACCATCATGGGAGGAGTGAGAGAGCATGCCATCTACAGGCTCCACTGACAGCAGTTGATGAAAAACGTGCATAGTGACATGACGTCAGAGGTACACATGCTGAAGGGTTTGTGGCTTACCCAACCTGTCAATTAAAAAATGTAGATAAAATAACTCGAAGCTCATGAAATCAATTATGTTCCAGCAACTGACCAGTTTCTGCAACTGATTTTCAGAACTTTCGCAATTAATCACCTGAAAACTCACAATTTATATCAAAAGCTGGGTTTTTTCTGAAACGCATTTGGTAAATAGAGAAAATTAGTCTAAATGTTGTCTCTCATCTCATTTACATGCTTTGCTCAATACCATGCCATGGTCACTTTCAGGGTAGTGCACCTACTGTGTGCATAGCACTGCTCCGTGCACCTTGCTGTCTGTGATACCTGCAGCAGAGGTCTCTGTGTGTACCTGGTATCGTTTGGTATCCAGCACCACAAACAATACCAGCACCACATATAGACGTGGTACTGATCCAGTACCACGTCTATATGTGGTGCTGGCTTCAAAGAGATGGCCAGGCATGTAAGAGGCTGGCGTGCCGACAAGACCTTTGAAATCCAACACTGATATGTGATGTTGAGATGACTGTCCATCGCGCAGACAGGCCCATAAACATGCACCTAAAACATGTTAAGAGACTTTTAATAAGCATTTGTCCACTTTCTCACCATACTAATTATATGCTGAGTCAGATCAGTTTGGATGTTGGAGTGACAAGTCAAGACGGGTCATCCTACACTGAAACCTGCTGCTGCTGACCATGGACAACGTGCTTCCTGTCACCCCATGTGAAGTCCAGTCCGATGCTGCTCTTACAGCTCACATGGCTGTGTTTGAGACAGAGACAGAGAGACAGCGAGAGACAGACAGACAGACAAACAGAGAGAGAGACAGATAGAGACAGACAGAGAGAGACAGAGAGAGAGAGAGAGGGAGAGAGCAAGCGAGAGAGAGAGAGAGAGAGACAGAGAGAGAGAGAGTGAGAGACAGAGAGAGAGACAGAGAGAGAGAGAGAGCAAGCGAGAGAGAGAGCAAGCGAGAGAGACAGAGAGAGAGAGAGAGAGAGGAGAGAGAGAGAGACAGAGAGAGAGAGAGAGAGAGAGAGAGAGAGAGAGAGAGAGAGAGAGAGAGAGAGAGAGAGAGAGAGAGAGAGAGAGAGAGAGAGAGAGAGAGAGAGAGAGAGAGAGAGAGAGAGAGAGAGAGAGAGAGAGAGAGAGAGAGAGAGAGAGAGAGAGAGAGAGAGAGACAGCAGGCACCAGCACGTGTTCATGTTCATCTCTCACAAGCTCTTGTATGTGAGCAGCCTGGCTGCTGCATGTGCAGGCTGTGAAAGCAGCTCTATACATCTCCACATAACCTGAAGCATTCTCTGCATGCTGCCACGCAATCAGAAGGAAAACTGATCAGAATAGCTGCAATATATTACATGTGTTTCTCTCATTACTGCAATTCTTCAAACCCACTCAGACTGGTCCTCAGTGTGTGTGTATATATATATATATATATATATATATATATATATATATATATATATATATATATATATATATTACAGTATTGTTCACTTTAAAACTCCATTTTAAACCCCAACATGTCACAGTTGTGTGAAACGACACAGGTCAGCGGTGCAAACTGAGCGGCGCTCAGGCAGGAACCACAACATGAATCACACCAACACACACTTTTATCTGACTTAAAGCAGGAACACAATACTTCAACTTGGTGATGACCTGTAATTGTGACCTTCTTACGCCAACACATTGTTTACATTGCCAGCACCTCGTTCACCGCTCCGGTGAGCATGTGCCATCCTGGCTCAGCTGAAGGAACATGATTTTATAGCTTTCAGAATTACAAAAACAACAACAAAAATCATGAGATACAGGAAGTTGAAAGCCTAAGTGTTTTTTTTTTAAATCTTTTTGTGTCTGCGTGCCGTCTGACACACAGCATATGAGCATGTGTAGCAGCAGGTTAATTAGGCTAGCGAGGTCGGGGTAAGTGCTTTCACAGGTGGCACCACTTTTGCTGGGAACATGGACCACTTCCAATCCAAGAACCATCTGTACTTCTATGAGTGCAATTCTATATGATGATGCTGTAAATTCTGTAAGCTTTTTTTTTTAAATAGACACACATTTATGACACACAGACTGGTTTGCCAACTTATGGTGGTGGAAGGTAAGATTTATGAGCTTGACTCATTTTCCATGTGGATGCTTAACTGTTGCAGGAAGTTAACTACTGTACTGAGGCTCCTGTATACTACTGCAGATACTGTACTTAGGCTCCCGCATACTACTGCCATGCTACTGCAGATACTGTACTGAGGCTCCTGCATACTGCTGCAGATACTGTACTTAGGCTCCTGCATGCTACTGCCATGCTACTGCAGATACTGTACTGAGGCTCCCGCATACTACTGCCATGCTACTGCAGATACTGTACTGAGGCTCCCGCATACTACTGCCATGCTACTGCAGATACTGTACTGAGGCTCCCGCATACTACTGCCATGCTACTGCAGATACTGTACTGAGGCTCCTGCATACTGCTGCAGATACTGTACTGAGGCTCCTGCATGCTACTGCCATGCTACTGCAGATACTGTACTGAGACTCACGCATACTGCTGCAGATATTGTACTGAGACTCCTGCATACTACTGCCATACTACTGCAGATACTGTACTGAGACTCCTGCATACTACTGCCATACTACTGCAGATACTGTACTGAGACTCCTGCATACTACCGCCATACTACTGCAGATATTGTACTGAGGCTTCTGCATACTACTGCCATACTACCGCAGATACTGTACTGAGGCTCCTGCATACTACTGCAGATATTGTACTGAGGCTTCTGCATACTACTGCCATACTACTGCAGATACTGTACTGAGGCTCCCGCATACTACTGCCATGCTACTGCAGATACTGTACTGAGGCTCCTGCATACTGCTGCAGATACTGTACTTAGGCTCCTGCATGCTACTGCCATGCTACTGCAGATACTGTACTGAGACTCACGCATACTGCTGCAGATATTGTACTGAGACTCCTGCATACTACTGCCATACTACTGCAGATACTGTACTGAGACTCCTGCATACTACTGCCATACTACTGCAGATACTGTACTGAGACTCCTGCATACTACCGCCATACTACTGCAGATATTGTACTGAGGCTTCTGCATACTACTGCCATACTACTGCAGATACTGTACTGAGGCTCCTGCATACTACTGCAGATATTGTACTGAGGCTTCTGCATACTACTGCCATACTACTGCAGATACTGTACTGAGGCTCCCGCATACTACTGCCATGCTACTGCAGATACTGTACTGAGGCTCCTGCATACTGCTGCAGATACTGTACTTAGGCTCCTGCATGCTACTGCCATGCTACTGCAGATACTGTACTGAGGCTCCCGCATACTACTGCCATGCTACTGCAGATACTGTACTGAGGCTCCCGCATACTACTGCCATGCTACTGCAGATACTGTACTGAGGCTCCCGCATACTACTGCCATGCTACTGCAGATACTGTACTGAGGCTCCTGCATACTGCTGCAGATACTGTACTTAGGCTCCTGCATGCTACTGCCATGCTACTGCAGATACTGTACTGAGACTCACGCATACTGCTGCAGATATTGTACTGAGACTCCTGCATACTACTGCCATACTACTGCAGATACTGTACTGAGACTCCTGCATACTACTGCCATACTACTGCAGATACTGTACTGAGACTCCTGCATACTACCGCCATACTACTGCAGATATTGTACTGAGGCTTCTGCATACTACTGCCATACTACCGCAGATACTGTACTGAGGCTCCTGCATACTACTGCAGATATTGTACTGAGGCTTCTGCATACTACTGCCATACTACTGCAGATACTGTACTGAGGCTCCCGCATACTACTGCCATGCTACTGCAGATACTGTACTGAGGCTCCTGCATACTGCTGCAGATACTGTACTTAGGCTCCTGCATGCTACTGCCATGCTACTGCAGATACTGTACTGAGACTCACGCATACTGCTGCAGATATTGTACTGAGACTCCTGCATACTACTGCCATACTACTGCAGATACTGTACTGAGACTCCTGCATACTACTGCCATACTACTGCAGATACTGTACTGAGACTCCTGCATACTACCGCCATACTACTGCAGATATTGTACTGAGGCTTCTGCATACTACTGCCATACTACTGCAGATACTGTACTGAGGCTCCTGCATACTACTGCAGATATTGTACTGAGGCTTCTGCATACTACTGCCATACTACTGCAGATACTGTACTGAGGCTCCCGCATACTACTGCCATGCTACTGCAGATACTGTACTGAGGCTCCTGCATACTGCTGCAGATACTGTACTTAGGCTCCTGCATGCTACTGCCATGCTACTGCAGATACTGTACTGAGACTCACGCATACTGCTGCAGATATTGTACTGAGACTCCTGCATACTACTGCCATACTACTGCAGATACTGTACTGAGACTCCTGCATACTACTGCCATACTACTGCAGATACTGTACTGAAACTCCTGCATACTACTGCCATACTACTGCAGATATTGTACTGAGGCTTCTGCATACTACTGCCATACTACTGCAGATACTGTACTGAGGCTCCTGCATACTACTGCCATACTACTGTAGATACTGTACTGAGACTCCTGCATACTACCGCCATGCTACTGCAGATACTGTACTGAGACTCCTGCATACTACCGCCATGCTACTGCAGATACTGTACTGAGAGTCCTGCATCCTACTGTAGATACTGTACTAAGACCCCTGCATACTACTGCAGATACTGTACTGAGGCTCCTGCATACTACTGCCATAATACTGCAGATACTGTACTGAGACTCCTGCATACTACCGCCATGTTACTGCAGATACTGTACTGAGAGTCCTGCATCCTACTGTAGATACTGTACTAAGACCCCTGCATACTACTGCAGATACTGTAGTGAGACTCCTACATTCTACTGCAGATACTGTACTGAGACTCCTGCATCATATTGCAGATACTGTACTGAGACTCCTGCATACTACTGCCATACTACTGTGATACTGTACTGAGACTCCTGCATACTGCTGCAGATACTGTACTGAGGCTCCTGCCATACTACTGCAGATACTGTGCTGAGACTCCTGAATGCTACTGCCATACTACTGCAGATACTGTACTGAGACTCCTGCATACTACTGCCATACTACTGTGATATTGTACTGACACTCCTGCATACTGCTGCAGATACTGTAATGACACTCCTGCATAGTACTGCAGATACTGTACTGAGACTCCTGAATACTACTGCCATAGTACTGCAGATACTGTACTGAGACTCCTTCATACTACTGCCATACTACTGCAGATAGTGTACTGAGGCTCCTGCACACTACTGCCATACTACTGCAGATACTGTACTGAGGCTCCTGCATACTACTGCCATACTACTGTAGATACTGTACTGAGGCTCCTGCATACTGCTGCAGATACTGTACTGGGGCTCCTGCATACTACTGCAGATACTGTACTGAGGCCCTCTCATACTACTGCCATACTACTGCAGATACTGTAGAGGCTCCTGCATAGTACTGCTAAATATTTTACTGATTTGCTCTCTCTCTCTCTCTCTCTCTCGCTCTCTCTCTCTCTCTCTCTCTCTCTCTCAACACACACACACACACACACACACACACACACACACACACACACACACACACACACACACACACACACACACACACACACACACACACACGTAATAAACATGTAAAAGCAGGCCAAACACCACATGCCCTTGTCAGAGTACAGGGCTGGACATTAGAAAGGTGTTTAATGTACTGTAAGGTCAATATTCACAAGAAGCATATATTTCACCAAGTACAAATATATCAACATGTAGAAAACTGTAAAAAATGTAAAACGTAAAAAAAGCTGATATGCTAAACTGTGAAAGCAGAAGTAAAGAAAAGTTAAAATCTTACGACTTTTAAGCCTGTATCAACTGTGAATTGTAAACGTATTACTTGTGATTGCAGGGATCCATTCTGGATGGAGAATACCGTTGTATTTTAAACACGGTCCTGAATGTAGTTTTAATACAGGATTGTTGACAGTACACCTCATCACCTGCATACAGGAGCAGCATCACATTGTCACTCAACATGTGTCTTTATTGTTGTGTTACAGTGGATGTGAGTCTTTTATGGAGGGACGTATAGAGAGCTGGCAGGATGGAGGCTCAAGTCATAAAATGTGGAGCGGCGGCGGTGCCAGCGCTCTGTTCAGCCCATCATCACTCATTACTCAGTGTCATGGAAAACAGAGCGTTTAGGAAACGTGCTGTCAACACCTCAAATCTGGCATGGCCGCCAGAAACTCAGGCACTTGTTCAAAAGTCTGTGACGTAAAAAGAGCATTTCCACGGCTGATGCCTGATACACATGCCTGGTAGACATGCCTGGTAGATATGCCTGGTAGATATGCCTGATGGACATGCTTGGTGAACATGCCTGGTAGACATCCCTCGTGGACATGCCTGGTAGACATGCCTGGTGGACTTGCCTGGTGGACATCCCTGGTAGACATCCCTGGTGGACATTCCTGGTGGACATGCCTGGTGGACATGCTTGATGGACATGCCTGGTAGACATGCCTGGTGGACATGCCTGATGGACATATCTGGTAGACATATCTGGTGGTTCTACCTGGTAGACATGCCTGGTAGACATGCCTGGTGGTCATCCCTGGTGGACATGCCTGGTGGACATCCCTGGTACATATGTCTGGTGGACATGCTTGGTAGACATGCCTGGCAGACATCCCTGGTGGACATGCCTGGTGGACATCCCTGGTACACATGCCTGGTGGACATGCCTGGTAGAATGCTGTATATGTTGCTGCAGTGTCTACATGTGTGACATGGTGAGAAGGTCGTGCTGCTCCGTGGTGGTGCAGATCTCCTCAGTGAGCTCCTGATGTGTGCAACACTAGTAAAATATTCATGTTACATGTTACATGTGACATGTGACATGGTGAGAAAGTCGTGTCGGTCCGCGGTGGTGCAGATCTCCTCAGTGAGCTCCTGATGTGTGCAACGCTAGTAAAATCTTCATGTTACATGTGACATGTGACATGGTGAGAAAGTCGTGTCGGTCCGCGGTGGTGCAGATCTCCTCAGTGAGCTCCTGATGTCTGCAACGCTAGTAAAATCTACATGTTACATGTGACATGTGACATGGTGAGAAAGTCGTGTCGGTCCGCGGTGGTGCAGATCTCCTCAGTGAGCTCCTGATGTCTGCAACACTAGTAAAATCTTCATGTTACATGTTACATGTGACATGGTGAGAAAGTCGTGTCGGTCCGCGGTGGTGCAGATCTCCTCAGTGAGCTCCTGATGTCTGCAACGCTAGTAAAATCTACATGTTACATGTGACATGTGACATGGTGAGAAAGTCGTGTCGGTCCGCGGTGGTGCAGATCTCCTCAGTGAGCTCCTGATGTCTGCAACGCTAGTAAAATCTACATGTTACATGTGACATGTGACATGGTGAGAAAGTCGTGTCGGTCCGCGGTGGTGCAGATCTCCTCAGTGAGCTCCTGATGTGTGCAACACTAGTAAAATCTTCATGTTACATGTTACATGTGACATGGTGAGAAAGTCGTGTCGGTCCGCAGTGGTGCAGATCTCCTCAGTGAGCTCCTGATGTCTGCAACACTAGTAAAATCTTCATGTTACATGTTACATGTGACATGTGACATGGTGAGAAAGTCGTGTCGGTCCGCGGTGGTGCAGATCTCCTCAGTGAGCTCCTGATGTCTGCAACACTAGTAAAATATTCATGTTACATGTTACATGTGACATGTGACATGGTGAGAAAGTCGTGTCGGTCCGCGGTGGTGCAGATCTCCTCAGTGAGCTCCTGATGTCAGTGGTAAAATCATGACACTGAAGCACAGCATGTTGACGGGATGCATTCGTTGATATGTACTCTGGTCAGAAGGGGAAAAGTACAGGCTGCTGCTCAGACAGGAGACACAGCTTATTACCTGGACCTGCAGCACAGTGGGAACTCAGCTGCCCTCGTTTGGAGTCTTATGAGTCAAATTCATGTGACCGAAGGGGATGATCAGACAGTTGTAGTGCAGGTCTCCAGCACCTAACAGAGCACAGACGGCTGACAGCTCTCTGTCTGCATGGTGAGAAGAACCACAGAGAGATTAACACCGACACCAAAGAAATAATGAAGCACAACACAATCCAAATCCTCTCCGTCCAAACGGGAAGTCTCGGAGGAGTTAAAGCAGACTTTGTTCTCTGTATACGGAGGCTGTCTCCGCTGCTTCTCGCGGCATTTTTTGTGCCTGTTTGTAATTTATTCGGGAAAAAATAACCGATGACACATGCACTTTGCTTATGCATATTTCACTAGTCGGCAGTTCTGTTGTGACTTAGGTATGAACTGATTTACAAGAGCTGTGATTCTACTTAGTATGCCTCTGCTGCTGGGTTCTCTCTCGATCCTCTCCCGCCATGTCTTTCTTTCTTTCCTGACTGTATGAAAGGAGGGTAAAAGTACATCCTGCAGAAAAAGCATTTCCTGCCCTGTCAGTCTTGTGAGTGGCTTGAGGGACAGGCAGCTCTCAGCCTACTTCCTCCAGTGCTGTGGGTGCATGTGTGTTCCCACAGAGGAGCAGAGCCACTGGACGGGACCGTCTGGTGTCCAACGAGGCTCGGACCTGGAGTTGGGTTACATTCATGAGATGGCTCACATATCAAGATGTCCATTAGTTTGGGTGTCACTGCATTCCGCTTATGTGTAGCTGGAGCAGAGATAACAGTCACCGTCACATTACCACCTCACCCAGCAACACAATATCACACGTAAATCACACACACACATATCAGACATAGTGATGTCTAAGGGAGTATGAAAGAAAGAGGGAAACTCTCACTACAGGTGTACAACCTTCACCTGCCGGTTGTTGGTGCTTCAGACGTCCATCCCTCACAGGAACAGGAAATAGTGCAGATGGTCAGAGTATGTAACGCCGTGCCAAGTTTAAATGCCAGCGCTAAAAATACGCCGGCTGGAATGTAGGAGCTGGCAGCGGAGACATGCTGGTGGCCTGAGCCGTGTTGCCACTCGGAGGTTTATTTTGAAGAGGGCCGTCTGAACGAAACCCGAACCCGGCTCCTCGGCTCAGCCTCTCTTTAATCTCCTGTTTTGTTCTGGGACTCTTTTTGCTTTTAACTTGTAGGGGCTCCAGCAGCGGATGAGAGGGGAAGTTTAGGGACTATTCCTGAGGTCCTTGGGGAGAGTCCTCTAAAGGTCCTGGACCCTTTATTTATTTATTTATTTTACGGAAGCACCATCGGGTTTGTCTGGGTGCTATAAATAAATAACTCTGATAAGTGTCCAGGCCAAGACCACATGACAGGCCAATTTTGTAGGACAGAAACAGGAAGTATATATATATATATATTTATATATATATAGATGTAGGAAGAAACCTTAATACACTGCAGTATGTGCCTGTTTCGTGTGTCACGCACACACATTCATCAGCTGCCAGTGTGGTTAAACAACAAAGAAAAAAACACACAGCCAATAGATACCACGTTGCCCCGCGCCACGCCCCTAGTTACGGTGCACAGCAACCAATGGAAGGATAGAAAAATAACATCAGAAACATTACAACCAATGGGGTAGGGACTGGGGCTCGTATATATATATATATATATATATATATATAGAAACACTCAACGGTAGGGAAAGTGCTCAACAAATAAGGAGCGAAATAATCCAGTGAGTCAAGTAAATTCTCTATGAGACAGTACAAGCCTGTTTCATGCCATAAGCAATCATCTGCGTATGGCCTGAAACAGGCTTGTACTGTCTCATAAAGAATTTACTTGACTCACTGGATTATATGACATGCTTTTGTACATACCTGATTCCATTTAAGGCCCTCTTGTATTTCTAGCATATTTGAAAAAATATCTGGCAATAGAATCAATGATCAATAGATCAATAAGTTAATACCATTTACCACTGTCACTGACAAAACTTCTCTCCACTGAGCCCCATTCAGAGTTGTCTTGAGCAGTTTGAATATTGGGAATATGGATCAAACATACAACTGTGAGAATCTGGAGAACAACGTTCTCATATTTAGACATGATATTTAAATTTTGGGATCTGCTGCCTCTCATGTTAAGTGGAAAAATCAATGCTATTACCATGAATGGATTACCCAAATTTTAAATATATTCCGGTGTCTTTCTAGTTTTTTGACAAAAACTTTATTCTCTTCACTGTCTATAATGCCCCAAACAGTCCTGAATGTATTAAAACTTTAGATATGTAATTGTATGTAATTGGGTGGTATAGGATGACACTCCCAAATTTCCTATGCTATTATTGGGCAGTTAATATAAGATCACTGCTATATTGGATGTCCCTCAGTAGACAGCTTTGAAAAGGACATCCTGTGGTCCCACCTCCCTCCCAACCTTACTGTGTTCAAAACATTTACTCGCCCAGCCTTCTCCCAGCTAAATGGCCAACCTCATGATGATGGAGTCACTTAAAACCTGAAATTAGTTGACTTTGCCTTGCTAACATGTATTTCAGCATCTCTGATATAGTCTCTGCACCATTGCACTTTATCACTTCTTAATTCACCTGTATAACATCAATCCTTGTGTATATGTGAAGATTGTTGTGTTGTAGTGTTGTTATTCTATGTTAAGTACACTGAGAGAGCCACAAAACTGGAGTCAAATTCCATGTAGTGTAAACCTACATGGCCAATAAACATGATTCTGATTCTGAAATCATCTCACCTTTGTTGTGACAGCAGCAAAAATTCCTGTTTGTACCATCATTGATGGATAAAGGACATAGGGTTGGTCCAGAAATAGGATTTCCTTATGTGACAGTCCATTTTGTGACAATGGTTTTGCCTTTTTAAAATACTTGGTGCAGAAGTTCCACATTGTCCGGTCTAACTTCTACAAATACCTGCAGCCTCCAGGTTTCATGGTCTCTACTTTAGTTATATTCCTCTATATTTTCTTTTATCTCTTTTGTAAATTCAAAGTTCAAGAAGTTTAAAGGAATGACTTATGAGATATTCGGTACATATAACATGACAACTTGGAATTACCCAAAGATGAAAGGTGCTTAAGAGGACCATATCTCCAATGTGATATGGCATTGGTCTACTTGATGCATGCTGTATGAGTTTAGAATTAATGACAACTCTCAAATCACAGCACATCTAGAATGTAAATATAATTGCTGTAAGCAGGCACAATAAAATATTTTACACATTTTGGACGTGCACAAAACTGAATGACTTTTGCAGTTCATATTCACCGAATGTAAAGATCAATAGATTCGACTCCTCTTATTGCAGTGGGTGGTAAGATTATACAGTTAGTATGCTAACCTCCTGCTCTCTCCCAGCTAGGAGGCATACACATGCAGCTGTCGTTATAATCTTGAATGGTTAGTTTAATCATTGGCTAGCTAAGCGGGTGACAGTAGGATAGAGTGGAGGGTGTCCACTGTAAAATTTCACTTTAGGAAGAAGACCCTCTACACACATCAGCCACAGACTTTAGTTGTATTCGTGTGACACATAAAGTTTACTACCAGTATATACTGTTTTTCCTACTTTCTATGCCCATGCAGTGTCTGGAAAGCAGCCTGCATTAGGTCACTTGGAAAATGACAAGAGGATAACCTGCCATGGCTGCATAATCCTAAACTCTCCTGCCTGATAATGGCAGGAGAGTCTGTTGAGTGGCGGCGTGCACAGACACAGCAGCTTTCTTGTTGAGATTGTTCCTGTTGTTATTAATATTGACTATTATCCCTAGGCAAGGAAATGAAGGCAAACCTTCACTACAGTCGCCAAGAATCTTTAAAGATGGGTACGGACTGTACAGAACACTATTTCAGCTCAAAACCAGTACCACAGGAGATTTTCAGACCAATGGGTCTAACGTGGATCCCTATCCCAGGGGGGAGGTGATGCCGACGGTGCAGGGAGAGGAAACAGAAGTGGGGTAAGCGAGCTGGTTTGCTAGCCTGGCTAAGGGTTGCTCCATACACAACTTCTCTCCCTGGTGTTTTTCTCGTGAATGTAAGATCACTTGCCAACGAAATGGATGAGGGCAGACTGAGTATCGCTACAGAACACATAAAGGACTGCTGTGTTCTGATTTTCACAGATGTCGCAGAATCACAACATATCAGTTGCCGCAGTTGAGCTGGCAGGCTGCTCGCTACATCGCCCCGACAGAACATCTGACTCTGGTCCCTTGGGCCCCTTGAGGCAAATTTGTAATTTGTGATATTGGGCTATGCAAATAAAATTGACTTGACTTGACTTGACTCTGGTAAGAAATCAGGCGGTTGACTTTGTGCTTACATAAAGGAAGCACGAAAATTACCATAATTGATTAATTCTGCTGTCCAGACCTGGAATATCTAATGTTTAAGTGTCAACCATACCACCGTTCTCCTGGATCGCCACCTTGGCGTGGTGGAGAAGCTTGTGTGCACCAATGATCCCAAGAGCAACGCCGTCCAGAGCTTGGCTCGTGGTAGCATCACTCAAAGCGAATAGGTCAAGGGGGAAGTTCCAGACAAAACGCGATCCAACAAAGACCTCAACGGCAGAACTGGCGGAAGATGTCTCCAGGTCACAACGGCAGTGAAGGTGGATGAATCACCTTGGTTCTCCATGCCATTAGACTCTGGCCACCCCCTGCCAAGGACCGTGTAGTGACTGCAGGCGCACCAGCCACTCCACGTAAAAAGTTCTCATGTGTAGGTGTCCTCCCATTATGCGGCTCCAGGATCGGCCTCTACGACCACCTGAGGACCCAGAGGAACCCAGAGGGAGGCCAGTCATACTCGACTCCAAGTGACCACTGATGGTGAGGATGATGATGACATACCACCACAGGCTAATGCTAAACTAGTGCTTGGACACATGTGTGATGCCGACAGTAAACAACAGAACACACCCTGATGGCGTTTTCATCATTGCTGTGGACTTCAACCAAACGAACCTCAGAAATGTCCTTCCCAGATTATATCAACATGTCAAATGCACAACCAGGGCGAAAACACCTTAGATCATGTCTATACTAACATAAAGGATGCCTACAGGGCCATACCGCGCCCCCACTTTGGACAGCCAGACCACCTCTCTTTGTTTCTTGTCCCAACACACAAAGCCCTTGCTATCAGTGCTAAGCCAACCAGCAGGATAGTTAAAGTTTGGCCTGAGGGAGCCATTTCTCTTAGAACACACAGAATGGAGTATATTTACCCATCAGACAGACCTGGAGGGGGGTACACTTCATCTGTATTGTCACATATTTGTAGCGCTTTCAGTGCAAACTAGGGGTAGCAGTAAAGGCACTAACATCTAACCAGATTTGGTGAGGGGTTTGCCTTGACTAACTCACGAGAGGAGTTGATGTGTAGTTGAACAGTTGACAATTTTATTGCCTCACAACAGCAAAATAACAGAGCTGACTTTTACATAAAAGAATCGAAATAAAACAACATAGAGCTCTTTAAAGTAAATAAAATAAACCAAAGAAAAGCTCATTCAAATTACAACCCTCAATGAGTGTTAGTAGTTTGAGGTGAAAGAAAGTTCAGTTCCTTGTCCTTGAGTGTATGTGTTGGTCCAAGAGTTCAGTTCCTGATCCGTGAGTGTACTGGATATACTTAAACGATGACTATTTCTACCCTGGTAGAGGAAATAGGCTAGTGTGTATGAGTTCTTATCTGGTGTCTGGATGAATGATTCAGGCTTGTCAGACGTTTCCTGGGACAGATCCTATGGTAGGCCACCGCCTCTATGATCGTCCACAGACTCACTGGGCTGGGCTCGCCCTCATAGTCTTCCAAATTCTATCTGGTAGTTAAAAAAACAAAACAATCTACTCAAATAGTGCAGAATAGTAAGTATTTCATTCTATATCTGTTTCTAACATGAGATCTCATTAATTTCTTTTCATTCAGAACATCTTACACTATGCTTTCCATTAACATGTATATGAATTGCAATATCATTACTTAATGACTACACATTATTAATTCTGTTACACAAATCAGTGAAATCACAGTGTAACCTCAATACAAGCCATTTAAGTGCGCTAACCACTTAAACCGAAAGGCTTTAATGTCAACAGGATTAGTGCCACGCATCTTTAATGCTGCACAATTCCCCAATGCTTCACTGACTAAGCTAGCACTTGGCACTAGCTAACTATTGGCGTGAGCTATCTTCTAGAACATTCAACATGACACAATGATACAGTACGCACCAAAGTGAGTTCTAAACATTAACCTTCTCATAACTATGATACAATACGTACCAAAGTACAGGCTATTCAAACATTAGACATCTTATACCCCGACTGGTTTTATGAAGAGTATCTTAACAGCTATCTGATGACCCAGCGTTATCTTTTCCCTTCAGTGGTTAGCAACAAGCTAGCACAAACCCTGCTTTACTCACCAGAGTTCCCCATACTCAAAACTCCACACACCTTCGTCTCGTAAGCTCACAGATGAGGTTGTGATTATACATAACACTCTTCACAATCAAAACACGTCAATACTCTCACTTTCTGAGGCTATGTATAATGACATTCAGTCGTCGGTTCAAGAGCACATTTCCAGGAAGATCACAGAAAAGATGACGACTGCGTGTAGCAGTCTATACCCTAGCGAGCTGCATAGTGCGCCCCCTTAAGGAGCGGCATGTCACTACACCTCTAAATCAATGACTATTAGCTATATGTCATATGGGTTACTGCACAGACAATGCCACTGTTAGCAAAACGACCCAAGTGTACCCACATGAGAAACCATGGATGAACAGCGAAGTCAAATGGCTGCTCGGGGCAAGAGACAGTGCTTTTTTTTTTTTGAGATACTTTATTGATCCCCGCAGGGAAATTATGCTTTGCATTTAACCCATCCTAGCTGTGTAGATAGGAGCAGTGGGCAGCGTCAGTGCAGCACCCGGGGACCAACTCCAGTTCGTCTTGCCATGTCTTGCTCAGGGGCACAGACAGGAGTATTAACCCTAACATGCATGTCTTTTTGATGGTTTGGGGGAAACTGGACCACACGGAGAAAACCCATCGCAGACACTGGGAGAACATGCAAGAACCTGGGATGACCCCCCCCCCCTAAGGTTGGACAACCCCGGGGTTCGAACCCAGGGCCTTCTTGCAGCGCTGTGAGGCGACATTGCTGTGAGGTGACATTGGGTCACCGTGCCACCCATCTCCTTTTAATTAAGGAGACACTTCAGCCTATGGTGTCACCAGAGCAGACTTAAGAAAGGTATTAGATTTGCACAAAACAACTACAAACTATGAATAGAGGGCTTCAACAGTAACCCACGGAGGAGGTGGCAAGGCATCCAGGCCATCACAGATTACAAAAGGTTAAATAAGATACACCAGTCAACAGCACTGCCAACCTAGTGATCGAACTGAACGTCTTTTCTCAATTTGACAAAGACAATAACCAACCTCCAGTCAGTTTCAAACTGTTGGGAGACCCACAGACCCTTGTTCTACACACTCCAGAGGTTTGGTGGACCCTCTGCAGCATCAACACACAGAAAGCAGTGGGGCCTGATGGTGTACAAGGGCGTGTACTCCAGGCCTGTGCTGACCAGCTAGCGAGGTATTCACATACATTTTCAACCTCCTTATCTTTATGCGCAGTCACCGCATGCCTCAAATCCAGCACCATCTTGCTTGTTCCCCAAAAAAACCCTGTGGTAACCTCTCCCTCATCCTGGTGAGGGAAGATGGCGCCACGAATTCACATTTGCACCCATTCGCATTTTCACCCAGTGCCGGTGTCAGAAGATGGCGCCACGAATTCACATTTGCGGCGGCCTCGCCCAGTACTGTACATGTAGTGTCTTTGTTCATGACTGTGTCTAAGTTTTGTCTTCGTTTGATGGCTGGGAGAGCTGGCGCTGGATCGGCTGGGAGAGTGGGGCGGGCTAAGCTAACTGCTAGCCCATGCAGACAAGCAGTTCTGATAGTGGTGAGGGCGGCCTGGCAGCAGCCTCAACTCTAGTATTTTTTGATGTCATCAGGAAGAGTGCAGGAAGGTGTGTAGAGGGTGTCTGGCTGGGAGAGCTGGTGCTGGATCGGCTGGGAGAGCTTGGCCTGCTCCGTCCGGTGGGCCCGGGGACCACGGCCCCTGCCTGGAGCCGCTCCCGAGGAGGAAATGCTGAGGGCGGTCTGACAGGACGCGGCAGCTAGCCCATGCAGACCGGCGGTTCCGACAGTCATCCTGGCTGGCCTTCGTTCCACCGGACAGTGTTTTTTTGTTTTTTTTTTTACTTTGGATATATGTGTTCGCTTGGATATGTGTGTTCTTGTAGTTTTTGGATATGTTGTTGTCTTTGTGTTGTACTGCTGTGGGCTGGGGGAAACGGCATGTCATTTCATTTCATGCATACATGAAATGAAATGACAAAGTGTTCCTGATTCCTGATTCCCAATGACTATCAGCCAGTTGCTCTCAACCCTGTCATTTCAAAATGCTTTGAACGACTGGTACTCACCCACATCAAAGACACTGTCCCAGGTTTGCGCCTCGGTCTCGTCAGATCCGACTATGGCTTGTGTTCGCCACATGGAAGCGTGTCTGTGTGCGTCGGAAAAAGCAGTGGTTCGACCTGGATTCACCTTGTCACGGAAGTGGGGAGGCGTCTCCTTCGAGAATGGCGGGCGGAGAGATGCAGCTGGCGAACGCATGCAGTACAAGGGTGGGTGTTTGAACTAAAATAGGGATTGATTGGCCACTAAATTGAGAGAAAAAGGGAAAATCAGAAATAAATTTAGAAGAAAAAAAAAAGACACTGTCCCAGCTGATCTAGACCAACACCAGTTTGCCTACCAGGGAACAGATCAACTGAGGTAGCCATCTGTGTGGCTCTAAATATAGCCCTCTCTCACCTGGAAAGACCCAGCACCTAGTATGTCAAGATGCGCTTTGTTGAGTACAGCTCGGTGTTTATCACCATCATACCAAACAAGCCGTACAACAAACTCCACAAACTAGGACTAACTCCTTCCATATGCAATTGGATACTTGAACTTCCTCATCAACTGCCCCCAGACTGTAACACAGGGCAATCACACACCCTCCACCCTCATCCTGGGCTCCGGTGTCCCCCAGGGTTGTGTGCTGAGCACCCTCCGTTATGCACTGTTCACACATGGCTGCCAACCCATCCACAACTCAAACACTATTGTTAAGTTTGTGGGTGACACGACAGTCATCAAGTTCATATCAGACAACAATGAAGCGGCATACAGGAAGGAGGTTCAGAACCTGATAACGTAGTGTGCTAACAACCTGGTCTTAAACACCCAAAGACCAAGGAGATCACCATAGACTTTAGGACCTCCAAGAAGATCACACAGTCCTGTCCACATCAACACAGAGGCTGTGGAGCGAGTCCCCAGCTCCAGGACCTGGGAGTCGCCATCACAGAGGACCTCTCCTGGGCTGACAACACCTCAGCAGTGGTGAGTAAGGCACAACAATGCCTTTATTTTCTGAGGAGGCTAAGAAGAGCCAACCTCCCCCAAAAGCTGCTTGTCAACTTTTATAGATGCTCTATCGAGAGCATCCTAACAAACTGCATGATAGCCTGGTACATCAGCTGCACCAAAGAGTTTGTGCTCTATCATGGACAAAGGTCGTTAGTTTGAGTACAGGTAAATGGATTTCTGAATGATCTACGACTGCCCTTGGAAAAAACAACATATTGTTGTTCTTTACATCTTCCCTTGTGAGAACAACAGTTTGCCCTTCTTGGGCTGTGACGTCCACATTGGGGAAGACAGGAGCCTCCACATTGGGGTTTACAGGAAACCTAAACACACAGACCAATATCTACTTTTCGACTCACACCACCCTCTGGAACACGAACTGGGCGTCATCAGAACTCTGCAACACAGAGCTGACAATGTGCCCAGCAACACTCAGGCCCAACGGGAGGAACACCAACACCTGAGGGGAGCTTTAAAAACCTGCGGCTCCCCCAGTTGGACCTTTGTGAAAACTGCAACACGTCCCAAAAAGACCAACCAGGTGAGCGACGAGGAGAAAAGGAACAGAAGGAATAGCACAGTCATCCTGTATGTTTCTGGGGTCTCCGAGAAACTCAGGAGAGTTTTCAACAAACACCGCATCCCGGTATACTTCAAACCCAGCAACACACTCCCACAAAGACTGGTTCATCCCAAAGACCGTGTACCACACACCCGGAAAAGCAATCTGGTGTATGCTGTACAATGCAATGAGGATTGCACTGACCTATACATAGGAGAAACCAAACAACCACTACACAAATGGATGGCCCAACACAGAAGGCCAAACTCCTCAGGACAAGACTCAGCAGCAGTCTATCTACACCTAAAGGAGAAGACACACTCCTTCCAGGACAGCAACGTACACATTTTGGACAGGGAAGATAGATGGTTTGAAAGAGGGGTGAAGGAAGCTATCTATGCGAAACTGGAAAAACCCTCCCTCAACAGAGGAGGTCTGCGACACCACCTATCTCCCACTTACAATGCCGTCCTTTCATCTCCACCCAGGAGACTCAAGAAGCCTAGCCTCCAAGAACAACAGTCGCTCACTAACGGCTCCAACCACTCTCATGACCACTGAACAATGAAGTCGAAACTAACACCCCCAACCACCGTCACTGCTAAACATCGGAACACAAAGAGCCATGGACATCTATAGCTCTGACAACGACTCCTAGAGGATAAATTCTGAGTCTCATCAGCAGCCAGTCAGACTAGCTTGGTCTAGTCAGAAAGGCACGAACTGATGAAGACTCTTGGATGAGAGGCGACACGTCTTCACGGATATATACCAAGTCCAGTTGTACTTGATTCAACTCCTTTGGATAGCTCATATGATGTAGGCTAGAGAGACAGGTGTAGCTCATATGATGTCATCTAGAGAGACAGGTGTAGCTCATATGATGTAGTCTAGATATAGTCTAGAGAGACAGGTGTAGCTCATATGATGTAGGCTAGAGAGACAGGTGTAGCTCATATGATGTCATCTAGAGAGACAGGTGTAGCTCATATGATGTAGGCTAGAGAGACAGTTGTAGCTCATGATGTTATCTAGAGAGACAGGTGTAGCTCATATGATGTCATCTAGAGAGACAGGTGTAGCTCATATGATGTAGGCTAGAGAGACAGTTGTAGCTCATGATGTTATCTAGAGAGACAGGTGTAGCTCATATGATGTAGGCTAGAGAGACAGTTGTAGCTCATATGATGTTATCTAGAGAGACAGGTGTAGCTCATATGATGTAGTCTAGATATAGTCTAGAGAGACAGGTGTAGCTCATATGATGTAGTCTAGATAGTCTAGAGAGACAGGTGTAGCTCATATGATGTCATCTAGAGAGACAGGTGTAGCTCATATGATGTAGGCTAGAGAGACAGTTGTAGCTCATGATGTTATCTAGAGAGACAGGTGTAGCTCATATGATGTCATCTAGAGAGACAGGTGTAGCTCATATGATGTAGGCTAGAGACAGTTGTAGCTCATGATGTTATCTAGAGAGACAGGTGTAGCTCATGATGTAGGCTAGAGAGACAGTTGTAGCTCATATGATGTTATCTAGAGAGACAGGTGTAGCTCATATGATGTAGTCTTGATATAGTCTAGAGAGACAGGTGTAGCTCATATGATGTAGGCTAGAGAGACAGGTGTAGCTCATATGATGGGGGCACCTGGGGATCTACAAGTAACCCTCTGCAACGCCCCAGTCTGGCAAAGGCCTTTATTCTCAACATTTGTATAGTTTTGTTTTGTATTTTTTGTTTTTGTTCTTTCATTTGTTGTTTTTTTGTTTGTTTGTTTGTTTGAGGGGTGTGGACTGTGTGTATGGGTGGAGGATTTTGTGGTTAAATCCTTTTGTTGTTTTTCTGGACATTTTGTTCATGGGTCCTGTATTCTTGTGTATATAGATAGGCACATAGACAGGTGTGTGTGCGTGTGTGTGTGTGTGTGTGTGTGTGTGTGTGTGTGTGTGTGTGTGTGTGTGTATGTAACCCCTCTTTCACTGGCGGGCAACGCCAAGCACATTTAAACAAGACAAAAGCTTAATGCTACCAGTTACTAAAGTGTTACAATACAATCCAATGGCGCAACCGGATCCTGAGTTCTCAGCGGTGGGATGGTGAGCTGGCTGAACCTCCTGTGTACTAGTAGGCTAGTGCCACTAATGACAATATTAGTGATAAATGATAATAGAAATAATTAACCAAGATAATAATCAATTTAGTAGCGCGGTGCCTCCACTGTGAAAACACCACACTTACCTAAGGCGGCTAGTGAATGGTGTATCTTCCCAGAGTTAAACAAACATGTGGTGAATGCAGATCTTATAACCCTGCTGTGTACTGAGGTACTGTACCAGCTTATTACCAGCACTCTATAAGGAACCTATAGGCTTTGCATGATGAGCTGCCAATACACCCGAAATATAATTGATAATAATAGGATTTATTTGATAATACTGAGAGAGAGAGTACCACACGAGTGTAGTATTGTTGATTAAATAAACATTAATTAGAATTACACAGGGTGTGACAACCGGTCACAATAAACAGGAAGAAAGTATCAAAAGAACACAGAAAGACCCCCAGCGCTTTCCGTTGGGGCCCGTTGGTGCACATAAAGCAGCTCTCTGAGCGGAGGGCAAGGCAGCCACCCGCAAGATGGCCAGGCGACGAGATAGAAGTGTGTGTGTGTGTATGTGTGTGTGTGTGTGTCAGTATAAATGCAATGTCAGGTTACTCACAACCCATCGCTCCCTCGACCGGAAGGCTGTGTGCAGTCCAGAGGATGGAAGGCGTAGTGCTAGCCTAGCCGCTAGCAGGTATCGGCTCCCTGTTAGCGTCCTCACCCGCAAGATGGCCACAGGTTGCAATGATCAGAAAAACCCTGGCGAAGATGGTGGTCCTCCGGTGGGCCCAGCGCCGGAGAGCAGATGAAGCGAGTCCTCTTTGGACAGCAGACCGGTCCCAGGAATGGAGCAGAGCGGCTCCCCTGGTTAGATCACCGTCCAGCGCAGCCCGATGACTTCTGGCTAGCCTCCACAACTCTAGTCGGCTAACACACTAGCACTGGATGCTAAATCCACTTAGCTAGCTAGCGGCGACACTGGCTATGGGGCAGAAACAAAATAATCGTAATACTAAAAAAACAACCACACAATCAAGCATACGACCGCGGGCCAATCGCAACACTTCTGAACTCAAATGCGGGCCTAGTACACGGCTGTGTATAAAGCCTCCGCGAAACTGGTACTGAGATGGCGCAGCAGAAAAAATGGACGCCTCTCCAGGGAATACTGGCTTGGACTCCCAAACTCCTCCCTCTCCGTGAGGAGACAGAACGTCGACATCCTCGCGATTTCGCGGGCATAATAACTACACAATATCATTGGATGATAACAAAATTCAAATAAAAATACAAAGAGCAAATACATTTCATTGGTCCACATGTTTAGAAACTTATGAGAACATAGGAAATGCTGAAGACACAAAGCATGCTGGTAAATTAAGTACCACAAAGTATGTACAGTAAGCAGTATGCTAAACAGTACAATGTCATAACATGTGCATTACAATAAACAGTATTATACTAGGCCTTTAGGGGCCTAGGTTTTAAAGGTCCTTACATATATATATATATGTGTGTGTGTGTGTGTGTATGTGTGTGTGTGTGTGTGTGTGTGTGTGTGTGTGTGTGTGTGTGTGTGTGTGTGTGTGTGTGTGTGTGTGTGAAGTGGTTGTTAAAATCAATAAAGAAATTGTTGGGAAAAAGTAGACGTTGAGGGGTGGATAGTTGTATGAGCTCTTTATTTTTAGTTATTTACACAAATTTCTCATTTTTAATCAGAACCCTCAAGTTCAAGCTCAGTTTCATTTGATAAACCAGTTTCATACCAAGGACATTTCAATGTGCTGTCACATACAAAGAAATAGATAAAAATAAAATAGAAAAATTGTGCGAAAGTACAGTAACTGACAAACAAACAATGACATGCTGTAGAGAAGGCCGCTAATGTTAACATCAGCTCACTTTGATGGGTTTTTAACAGTCCAGTTTTTAAACAGGTCCAAAAACCACTTGAAAGTCTTTAAACTAGCATTGAGTTGGGTTTCTGGTGTAAGATAAAAGCCTCATGTTGACTGAGAGAAAGCTCAGAAGAGTGTGTTGTAAACACTTGGACGACTTCTCCAGCTGCCTCTTGATGGTGCCACCTGAACGTGGTTTGGAAGAGAGTCTTCAAGGGGCCGCTTTGCTGGGAAGCGACTTGAAAGCCACCCCATACGCTGATGTGTTGGTCAGAAGGCCTGAAGAGCCCAGGGCTGGATAATGAAAATAGAATCCAGCTGACTTTCATATTGATGAACTTTGTGAAACCACAGGATGCTGCTGGGATCAAACACACCGAGTTGCCTAATGCAACTGACCGGCAACTGCTTTCTGAGGCTGGAGTCCAGAAGTTCTCCAACGCTGGAGTCCAGAAGTTCTCCAGAAGTTCTCCAGAAGTTCTCCAACGCTGGAGTCCAGAAGTTCTCCAGAAGTTCTTCAACGCTGGAGTCCAGAAGTTCTCCGAAGCTGGACTCCAGCTCTGCAGCAGACGTGAGCTGACATTAGTGTCCGTGTGTCTATAAAAAGTATTATGTCAGTTTCTGGCTTAATATATGCTGTGGTCCTATAAAACGACCGAAATTTAACTTCTACCTAAAACGACCATAGGCGGTCAAAATGACCGCCGGTTTTTATTTTATTTTATTTTATTTTTAACTATGTTCTGTAAGGTGTCCTTGAGTGCTCTGAAAGGTGCTAACAAATGAAATGTATTACTATTATTATTATTATTATTATTATTAAATCCCCAGTTGAGATATTAATGCATTACATATGTTAGTATGTCTGTTATGAAACTAACTGACACCAAAATTAACATTTTAACATCTCTAATACTATTTTTAAACAATTTAAAATGGCGACTGTCCAACGCCTGTAAATACTGCAGCGCCTCGGTGGGAGTCATGGTGCGTCTGTAACCAGACATGTTGGACATCATCACACATCAAGTTTAGACTATTTCTCTCCACTGGGGGCGCTAGTGTGTTTCTAGGACACAGCAACGAACTTCACGAAGGGAATGACGCCACCAACACACGTCATAAATACTGACGTGACGCACACCATCACGCGCTAATTACAACCTGTCATCTTGACCGCTCATGGTTGTTTTAGGTAGATCTTACCATAACTTTTTGTTTTTGTGCGATTGATATAAAACTCATCATAATGCAAATATATGCAATTTCAGGAGCATTCAGGGAGCAGCAGGTCTGTATCTTCTTTTTCCCCCACATAGTTATTAAACTTTGAAAATCCAAAATGGCCATAATGACCGTCTTGGTCGTTCTAGTGCCCAAGTGTCACTGGAACATGCCCACATTCAGTGAGAATACGATGACGTGTGAGGACTTTTGTCTCTGAGAGTTGTCTACACCGATGGATCTGAGTAGACTTGGATTCACTGAAGGTCTGGCTGCCTGCCTGGCACCAAGGATCATTTATGTGTACTGTGCAGACATGGCGCTTGGTCTATCACAAAGAGGCGGTGCAGCAGGTCGGGAGAAGACACATCCAGCCATTGTTAACTCAGTCAGGAGCCGAACAAACAAATCATCTGCAACCGCGGCAGGAAATAACAGACGTCAAACTACCATACGTCACCTCTCCCCTCTATACTCAGCATCAAGTGGTCTTTGTTGTAGTCTGAAGAGGCCGGGTTTTCAAACTAAAACCGTCCTGACATCATAAGTTGCACAGAAGCTGCCACACTCTCCATCACATTCCCCCTGACCTCCAGCTCACACGGGCCCCGAAATAAACACCATGACCTCTCAACCGATCATGATATTTGTGTATAAACAGTGAAAACAGGAAACACAGCGTTTCCCTTTTAGGTCAGGCGTCTGCAGGGGATGAGGCAGGCAGGGGAAAGGGGCGGTAGGAAGTCCCACCCAACTGGCACACACAGGGTCACTTTCCCAGGATGAGGGAGAGGAAGATGGGAAGAGACTTTCTGTTTGACTTATAGGAAGGGTGTGTGTGTGTGTGTGTGTGTGTGTGTGTGTGTGTGTGTGTGTACAAACTCAGCTCTCTTCACCTCTAGGTTGTGTGTTCAGGGCTACACACATCATCATGTGAAGCCACTCTGAAGCGGACACGTGTTCATTTCCACTAGAACTCGAACTTGAACTCTATTTTCTACAGATGCCCATTTATCAATATGCAGTATTGACAGCAACCCGCCCAAAACATGTCACCAGGATGAGTAACCATCAAATAAGCCCACACAGTTGGCCGAAAAACACAGTTTCTGCATCTCAGAGGCTGTTTGTTGGTTCCGAGCTAAAAGCAGCAGAAGAGGAGGATGCGCATGCTGAGTGATCAGCCAGGTGCACCACACGACAACATGGAGTCATTCAGATGCACTGGTGGCCACAAACAACATGGAGTCATACAGATGCACTGGTGGCCACAAGACAACATGGAGTCATACACTCACCGGCCACTTTATTAGGCACACCTGTCCAACTGCTCGTTAACGCAAATTTCTAATCAGCCAATCACATGGCAGCAACTCAATGCATTTAGGCATGTAGACATGGTCAAGACGATCTGCTGCAGTTCAAACCGAGCATCAGAATGGGGAAGAAAGGTGATTTAAGTGACTTTGAACGTGGCATGGTTGTTGGTGCCAGACGGGCTGGTCTGAGTATTTCAGAAACTGCTGATCTACTGGGATTTTCACGCACAACCATCTCTAGGGTTTACAGAGAATGGTCCGAAAAAGAGAAAATATCCAGTGAGCGGCAGTTCTGTTGGCAAAAATGCCTTGTTGATGCCAGAGGTCAGAGGAGAATGGCCAGACTGGTTCGAGCTGACAGAAAGGCAACAGTAACTCAAACAACCACTCATTACAACCGAGGTATGCAGAAGAGCATCTCTGAACGCACAACACGTCGAACCTTGAGGCCGATGGGCTACAGCAGCAGAAGACCACACCGGGTGCCACTCCTGTCAGCTAAGAACAGGAAACTGAGGCTACAATTCGCACAGGCTCACCAAAATTGGACAATAGAAGATTGGAAAAACGTTGCCTGGTCTGATGAGTCTCGATTTCTGCTGCGACATTCGGATGGTAGGGTCAGAATTTGGCGTCAACAACATGAAAGCATGGATCCATCCTGCCTTGTATCAACGGTTCAGGCTGCTGGTGTAATGGTGTGGGGGATATTTTCTTGGCACACTTTGGGCCCCTTAGTACCAATTGAGCATCGTGTCAACGCCACAGCCTACCTGAGTATTGTTGCTGACCATGTCCATCCCTTTATGACCACAGTGTTCCCATCTTCTGATGGCTACTTCCAGCAGGATAACGCGCCATGTCATAAAGCTCGAATCATCTCAGACTGGTTTCTTGAACATGACAATGAGTTCACTGTACTCAAATGGCCTCCACAGTCACCAGATCTCAATCCAATAGAGCACCTTTGGGATGTGGTGGACCGGGAGATTCGCATCATGGATGTGCAGCCGACAAATCTGCAGCAACTGCGTGATGCTATCATGTCAATATGGACCAAACTCTCTGAGGAATGTTTCCAGTACCTTGTTGAATCTATGCCACGAAGGATTAAGGCAGTTCTGAAGGCCAAAGGGGGTCCAACCCGGTACTAGCAAGGTGTACCTAATAAAGTAGCCAGTGAGTGTATATGTACTTGTTAAGACGTTGCTTCACGTTCCTGCTCATTTGTCAAGCAGCCTTCCTGTTGAGCCTGTACGTGTGAAAGCTCATTTCTCATTTGATGTTATACATGATATACGTTTCACATCTGCCGGTGTCATGACGGAGCAGCGGAGGATTCAACCCAGACAGCATCCAGATAAGGGCCACTTCAGACAATGATGCCGTACTGATGGCCTTCTTCTGGCCCTGACAAAATGGATGTGAGCCTGAAGTGGCCCACATGTATAATAGCAAATATGGCCCCAATATGCCAAATCAAATGTGGGCCTTTTTTGGCAAAGATGCGGTGCTCTGGGCAACATGTGATCTGGATGTGACCCGGAAGTGGCCCGTGTGGTAAATGGTGAATATGGCCCATATCACAAAACAAATATGAGCCACCTTTGGCAGATGCAGCATTGCTATGGCTTGGTTCTGGCCCAGATCTGGCAAACAGGAGTGGACTGCCCAAGTGCCATCGTTCCACGCGGCATGTGGGCCGGATGAAGTGTCGGTTGTGGGACGGGTCCGGGCCACGGCAGTTTTGCTATCTGGGAAACTGCATCTGCATTACAAACACTGCCATTTCAGCAAGATCCCAAAATATCCAATACCCCTTTTCCTGAACTGCCTGCGAGGAAACATGCTCCATTAGGGTTTGTTTGAAAAGACATATTTTGACCATTCTGAAAAATGTATTTGTATTGTGTTGTATGAATCATGGTGAAGGGGCTGTACTTGGAGGAGTAAGCTGCATGTTCAGCCACAACCTGCTGCGTTCTCATGTCAAATCTTCCCACCATGACAACATGTTGTGTCCTTGTTCATCTTAGACACATTTGGCCAGGCTCCGAGGGAGTAAACAGTTCAGATCTGGAGGATGTGATGGTAGCACAACTGTGTGTGTGTCTGTGTTGTCTGGATTATATGTCCCAGCATTGCAATGTGAAACACGGTGTAGAGAGCAGCAGCAGCAGCACACATGTATCCTCTGCATCGATGACCTACACACACATGTAGCTCCCGTCCACAGCCGGGCCAAATGGAGCAGGTTAGGCCCAGGTCACCGGCACACACGGAGTTTGAGGAGACCACCATTTTCCTCCAGGTGGTTTCACCATTCAGGCCAGATGCTGACTAAGAGCATCCATGCCCCTTCAGTCGGCCGGACCCCGGGGGCCCGCTCCCTCCTGGAAGCGGCCCTCAGAAGAGCCCCGGCTGCAGGGCTGGGGAAGCCATCTGCCGGCCCCTCGTGAGGAGGAAGATGCTGCAGCAGGAAGCATCTGGTACAGTAATAACTCGGTGGTGCTGGAAGTATTACTCAGGTTCACGTTATGATCGGGGCTTTGTGGGGGTCTCTGAAATAACCACCTTAGGGCGGAGGTAAATAAATAAATAACATCCTAACGGCGTGTGTGTGTGTGTGTGTGTGTGTGTGTGTGTGTGTGTGTGTGTACAGGCTAGTGGCCTCTTCCTTTCAGTGGCATGGTAGCTAGTCCATACTACTATTTGGGCAACACGGTGGGTGGTCCAGTGGTTAGCACTGTTCCTCACTGCAAGAAGGTCCTAGGTTCGAACCCCAGGCCGTCCCAGGTCCTTTCTGTATGGAGTGTGCATGTTCTCCCCGTGTCTGCGCGGGTTTCCTTCGGGTGCTCTGGTTTCCCCCCCACCATCAAAAAGACATGCATGTTAGGGTTAATACTCCTGCCTGTGCCCCTGAGCAAGGTAATGGGAAGAAGAGGTGGAGTTGGTCCCCGGGGGCTGCAGCTGCCCACTGCTCCTATAAGATATGATGGTTACATGCAGAGAACAATTTCCTGGTAACCTGTACCATGACGAAAATAAAGTAGCATTCCTCGGTTCTTCTACTTCTTTCTATCCGGTACTGTAAAGGCGATGTTGGCTGCCGATAGGGTCTTCCTCCAGATGTGTTCGCAGTACTCGGCTGCATCATGGTGGCTTGGTGGCGAAGTGCTGCCACACTGTCATTCATGAGAGAATATGGTGTGTTTAGCTCTTTTTGGAAAACAGGTTTCTTTTAGCCTTGTCATCTCATTGATGTAAATAATACACATTACTTGGGTCCGCGGTGGTGTAGCGGTCTAAGCATCAGCTTTGTGTCAATGCAGTTGCCCCCTATGGACCGGACTTCACGCCCCGGGCTCGTCAGATCCGACTATGGCCGGACTCGACCAAGCAGCAACAATTAGCAACACTGTCTTCGGCAGGGGGGCGGAGTCGGCTTGTGTTCGTCACATTTATGCGTCTCTGTGTGTGTCGGAAAAAGCAGTGGTTCGGCCTGGAGTCGCCTTGTCACGGAAGTGGCGGGGCGACTCCTTCGAGACTGCTGGCCGGCCGGAGAGACGCGGTTGGCGAACGCATGCAGTATGAGGGTGGGTGTTTGAACCAGAATAGGGATCGATTGGCCACTAAATTGGGAGAAAAAGGGAAGAATCAGAATTTAAAAAAAAATAATACACATTACAGTGAAAAATGCAGTATTTGTGATTTAAAAATGGTTGATGGTAATGTATTAGTGGTAATGTATTAGTGGTAATGTATTAGTGGTAAGGTATTAGTGGTAACGTATTAGTGGTAAGGTATTAGTGGTAATGTATTAGTGGTAAGGTATTAGTGATAATGTATTAGTGGTAAGGTATTAGTGGTAAGGTACTAGTGGTAATGTATTAGTGGTAAGGTATTAGTGGTAATGTATTAGTGGTAAGGTATTAGTGGTAATGTATTAGTGGTAAGGTATTAGTGATAATGTATTAGTGGTAAGGTATTAGTGGTAAGGTACTAGTGGTAATGTATTAGTGGTAAGGTATTAGTGGTAATGTATTAGTGGTAAGGTATTAGTGGTAATGTATTAGTGGTAAGGTATTAGTGGTAAGGTATTAGCGGTAATGTATTAGTGGTAAGATATTAGTGATAAGGTATTAGTGGTAAGGTATTAGTGGTAAGGTACTAGTGGTAATGTATTAGTGGTAATGTATTAGTGGTAATGTATTAGTGGTAAGGTACTAGTGGTAATGTATTAGTGGTAAGGTATTAGTGGTAATGTATTAGTGGTAAGATATTAGTGATAAGGTATTAGTGGTAAGGTATTAGTGGTAAGGTACTAGTGGTAATGTATTAGTGGTAATGTATTAGTGGTAATGTATTAGTGGTAATGTATTAGTGGTAAGGTATTAGTGGTAATGTATTAGTGGTAAGGTATTAGTGGTAAGGTATTAGTGGTAATGTATTAGTGGTAAGATATTAGTGATAAGGTATTAGTGGTAAGGTATGAGTGACTCCCACAGATGTATGATTTTACCGCTGTCGTGATACATGAAAAGATTGTTTAGATTCCCCGTTTTATGTGTGGGTCTGATGTTACCAGACCGCCAGTAGAGGGATGAACAGGGATATTCCCCTGTGTGCTATTATATTCTTTAAGCCTCCATCATAAACCATGTCCAAAGGACATGTTATGCCACCACGTGATGACCACCGCGTGATCATCACCCTGACATGGTCTGGACAGGATTTTAACTAGGGACGCACGATATTGGATTTTAGCTGATATGCCAATATGTTCCAACTCCTTTTGGCTGACTGCCGATGCTGATACCGATATCCATCCATCCATCCATTATCCAAAGCGCTTCTCCTGCTCTCAGGGTGGCGGGGATGCTGGAGCCTATCCCAGCAGTCATTGGGCGGCAGGCGGGGAGACACCCTGGACAGGCCGCCAGACCATCACAGAGCCGACACCAATATATGGACTTTCCCCCCTCCTAATTACAGAGAACATGGAGTCTGTCCTGCAGTGGACGGAGCTGAAGCTGCTGGACTGGCCCGCGCTGCTCATCTACTTTTTCTTTACAAGTGTCTCTTCGAGTAAAACATGAGTAGAGTCTCTTTAAAAATGACTAAAATAACTACCCCATTGTATTGGCAGCATGGTTCAGGAGGTAGAGCGGGTCGTCTAGTAATTGGAAGTTCGCTGGTTTGATCCCCGGCTCCTGCAGAGAGCATGTCGAAGTCTCCTTGAGCAAGATACTGAACCCTTAACTGCTCCTGATGAGCAGGTTGGTGCCTTGCATGGCAGCCTCCACCATCAGTGTATGAATGTGTGTGTGTGAATGGGTGAGTGTGTGTGTGTGAATGGGTGTGTGTGTGAATGGGTGAATGTGTGTGTGAATGTGAGGCATCCACGGTAAAGCACTTGAGTGGTCAATAGACTAGAAAAGTGCTATATAAATGCAGTCCATTTACCATTTTATATATATATATATGTATATACATACACACACACACACACACATATATATATATATATATATACACACACATATATATATATACACACACACACACACATATATATATAACTTTGCTAAAAGAAACAGTCAGTGGTAGGGAAAGCGCTCAACAAACAAGGAGCAAAATAACCCAGTGAGTCAAGTAAATTCTCCATGAGACAGTACAAGCCTGTTTCATGCTTGCTTATTGTTACACATCAGATGCTTTCTTCTGTGTCTACAGCTGCTGGCCAGCTCCTTCCTGCTGTTCAGATTTGCCAAGTGGGGTTTGCAAATAATAAAGTATTTTCCATGAGGCACAAGTTGCATTTGTTGGTGTTGGTAGGATACGCTCTGCTCTTGGCAAGCACCTTCCACATTATGGTAGAGTCAATTCCTTTGTCGGCCAAGGGCCAAACATGGCGGCTTAGGGCTGCTGCATTCCTTACCTGGTTATGTCTCAAGCTGCACATCTGGGTGTTGTATCTGGATGTAAAAGTGCGCTTGGTCAAACCTATGTAATTGTCCACTTTCCCACTGTCCATTCTGGTGACCGATGCCTGGCACACAACACTCTCTTCTTGGCATTTCCCATTAAGGGGGCACGAGGTCTTATCTTGACATGTGCAGCTGGAGGTAATTGTGGCGCTGGTTAATTTTTTGGCCATATTGTGTGTGAGCATGTACATATACTATATATATATATATATATATATATATATATATATATATATATATATATATACACTACCGTTCAAAAGTTTGGGATCACCCAAACAATTTTGTGTTTTCCATGAAAAGTCACACTTATTCACCACCATATGTTGTGAAATGAATAGAAAATAGAGTCAAGACATTGACAAGGTTAGAAATAATGATTTGTATTTGAAATAAGATTTTTTTTACATCAAACTTTGCTTTCGTCAAAGAATCCTCCATTTGCAGCAATTACAGCATTGCAGACCTTTGGCATTCTAGCTGTTAATTTGTTGAGGTAATCTGGAGAAATTGCACCCCACGCTTCCAGAAGCAGCTCCCACAAGTTGGATTGGTTGGATGGGCACTTCTTTGAGCAGATTGAGTTTCTGGAGCATCACATTTGTGGGGTCAATTAAACGCTCAAAATGGCCAGAAAAAGAGAACTTTCATCTGAAACTCGACAGTCTATTCTTGTTCTTAGAAATGAAGGCTATTCCATGCGAGAAATTGCTAAGAAATTGAAGATTTCCTACACCGGTGTGTACTACTCCCTTCAGAGGACAGCACAAACAGGCTCTAACCAGAGTAGAAAAAGAAGTGGGAGGCCGCGTTGCACAACTGAGCAAGAAGATAAGTACATTAGAGTCTCTAGTTTGAGAAACAGACGCCTCACAGGTCCCCAACTGGCATCTTCATTAAATAGTACCTGTTAGAGCCTGTTTGTGCTGTCCTCTGAAGGGAGTAGTACACAGCGGTGTAGGAAATCTTCAATTTCTTAGCAATTTCTCGCATGGAATAGCCTTCATTTCTAAGAACAAGAATAGACTGTCGAGTTTCAGATGAAAGTTCTCTTTTTCTGGCCATTTTGAGCGTTTAATTGACCCCACAAATGTGATGCTCCAGAAACTCAATCTGCTCAAAGAAGTGCCCATCCAACCAATCCAACTTGTGGGAGCTGCTTCTGGAAGCGTGGGGTGCAATTTCTCCAGATTACCTCAACAAATTAACAGCTAGAATGCCAAAGGTCTGCAATGCTGTAATTGCTGCAAATGGAGGATTCTTTGACGAAAGCAAAGTTTGATGTAAAAAAAATCTTATTTCAAATAAAAATCATTATTTCTAACCTTGTCAATGTCTTGACTCTATTTTCTATTCATTTCACAACATATGGTGGTGAATAAGTGTGACTTTTCATGGAAAACACAAAATTGTTTGGGTGATCCCAAACTTTTGAACGGTAGTGTATATATATATATATATAGTGGGTCTGACTGTAGGTCTGACTGTCATAAATGAAGACAGATTTTCCCGAGATGCACATATGTGATCTGTATTTGTGTGCAGAGAAAAATTCACATTGTGAGTTTCTTACATGCTCTCCTTCCACACCTGTGTAACATGAATACAATCACTACACACTCCATACAACCAGTCTCACCAACACACACTAGCATGACGAGACACATGAGTACAATCACTACACACTCCATACAACCAGTCTCACCAACACACACTAGCATGACGAGACACATGAGTACAATCACTACACACTCCATACAACCAGTCTCACCAACACACACTAGCATGACGAGAGACATGAGTACAATCACTACACACTCCATACAACCAGTCTCACCAACACACACTAGCATGACGAGACATGAGTACAATCACTACACACTCCATACAACCAGTCTCAACAACACACACTAGCATGACGACACATGAGTACAATCACTACACACTCCATACAACCAGTCTCAACAACACACACTAGCGTGACGAGACACATGAGTACAATCACTACACACTCCATACAACCAGTCTCAACAACACACACTAGCATGACGACACATGAGTACAATCACTACACACTCCATACAACCAGTCTCAACAACACACACTAGCATGACGAGACATGAGTACAATCACTACACACTCCATACAACCAGTCTCAAAAACACACACTAGCATGACGAGACACATGAGTACAATCACTACACGCTCCATACAACCAGTCTCAACAACACACACTAGCATGACGACACATGAGTACAATCACTACACACTCCATACAACCAGTCTCAACAACACACACTAGCGTGACGAGACACATGAGTACAATCACTACACACTCCATACAACCAGTCTCAACAACACACACTAGCATGACGAGACACATGAGTACAATCACTACACACTCCATACAACCAGTCTCACCAACACACACTAGCATGACGAGAGACATGAGTACAATCACTACACACTCCATACAACCAGTCTCAACAACACACACTAGCATGACGAGAGACATGAGTACAATCACTACACACTCCATACAACCAGTCTCACCAACACACACTAGCATGACGAGACACATGAGTACAATCACTACACACTCCATACAACCAGTCTCACCAACACACACTAGCATGACGAGACATGAGTACAATCACTACACACTCCATACAACCAGTCTCAACAACACACACTAGCATGACGACACATGAGTACAATCACTACATGCTCCATACAACCAGTCTCAACAACACACACTAGCATGACGAGACATGAGTACAATCACTACACACTCCATACAACCAGTCTCAAAAACACACACTAGCATGACGAGACACATGAGTACAATCACTACACACTCCATACAACCAGTCTCAACAACACACACTAGCATGACGACACATGAGTACAATCACTACACACTCCATACAACCAGTCTCAACAACACACACTAGCGTGACGAGACACATGAGTACAATCACTACACACTCCATACAACCAGTCTCAACAACACACACTAGCATGACGACACATGAGTACAATCACTACACACTCCATAAAACCAGTCTCAACAACACACACTAGCATTACGAGACACATGAGTACAGTCACTACACTCTCCATACAACCAGTCTCAACAACACACACTAGCATGACGAGAGACATGAGTACAATCACTACAAACTCCATACAACCAGTCTCAACAACACACACTAGCATGACGAGACACATGAGTACAATCACTACACACTCCATACAACCAGTCTCAACAACACACACTAGCATGACGAGACACATGAGTACAATCACTACACACTGCATACAACCAGTCTCAACAACACACACTAGCAAGACGAGACACATGAGTACAATCACTACACACTCCATACAACCAGTCTCAACAACACACACTAGCATGACGAGACATGAGTACAATCACTACACACTCCATACAACCAGTCTCAACAACACACACTAGCATGACGAGAAACATGAGTACAATCACTACACACTCCATACAACCAGTCTCAACAACACACACTAGCATGACGAGACACATGAGTACAATCACTACACACTCCATACAACCAGTCTCAACAACACACACTAGCATGACGAGAGACATGAGTACAATCACTACACACTCCATACAACCAGTCTCAACAACACACACTAGCATGACGAGACACATGAGTACAATCACTACACACTCCATACAACCAGTCTCAACAACACACACTAGCATGACGAGACACATGAGTACAATCACTACACACTCCATACAACCAGTCTCAACAACACACACTAGCAAGACGAGACACATGAGTACAATCACTACACACTCCATACAACCTGTCTCAACAACACACACTAGCATGACGAGACACATGAGTACAATCACTACACACCCCATACAACCAGTCTCAACAACACACACTAGCATGACGAGACACGAGTACAATCACTACACGCTCCATACAACCAGTCTCAACAACACACACTAGCATGACGAGACACATGAGTACAATCACTACACACTCCATACAACCAGTCTCAACAACACACACTAGCATGACGAGACACATGAGTACAATCACTACACACTCCATACAACCAGTCTCAACAACACACACTAGCGTGACGAGACACATGAGTACAATCACTACACACTCCATACAACCAGTCTCAACAACACACACTAGCGTGACGAGACACATGAGTACAATCACTACACGCTCCATACAACCAGTCTCACCAACACACACTAGCATGACGAGACACGTGAGTACAATCACTACACACTCCATACAACCAGTCTCAACAACACACACTAGCAAGACGAGACACACGAGTACAATCACTACACACTCCATACAACCAGTCTCAACAACACACACTAGCATGACGAGACACATGAGTACAATCACTACACACTCCATACAACAAGTCTCAACAACACACACTAGCATGATGAGACACATGAGTACAATCACTACACGCTCCATACAACAAGTCTCAACAACACACACTAGCATGACGAGACACATGAGTACAATCACTACACACTCCATACAACCAGTCTCAACAACACACACTAGCATGACGAGAGACATGAGTACAATCACTACATGCTCCATACAACCAGTCTCAACAACACACACTAGCATGACGAGATAAATGAGTACAATCACTACACACTCCATACAACCAGTCTCAACAACACACACTAGCATGACGAGACACATGAGTACAATCACTACACACTCCATACAACCAGTCTCAACAACACACACTAGCATGACGAGACACATGAGTACAATCACTACACACTCCATACAACCAGTCTCAACAACACACACTAGCATGACGACACGAGTACAATCACTACATGCTCCATACAACCAGTCTCAACAACACACACTAGCGTGACGAGACACATGAATACAATCACTACACACTCCATACAACCAGTCTCAACAACACACACTAGCATTACGAGACACATGAGCACAATCACTACACACTCCATACAACCAGTCTCAACAACACACACTACCATGACGAGACACATGAGTACAATCACTACATGCTCCATACAACCAGTCTCAACAACACACACTAGCATGACGAGATACATGAGTACAATCACTACACACTCCATACAACCAGTCTCAACAACACACACTAGCATGACGAGACACATGAGTACAATCACTACACACTCCATACAACCAGTCTCAACAACACACACTAGCATGACGAGACACATGAGTACAATCACTACACACTCCATACAACCAGTCTCAACAACACACAATAGCATGACGAGACACATGAGTACAATCACTACACGCTCCATACAACCAGTCTCACCAACACACACTAGCATGACGACACGAGTACAATCACTACACACTCCATACAACCAGTCTCACCAACACACACTAGCATGACGAGACATGAGTACAATCACTACACACTCCATACAACCAGTCTCAACAACACACACTAGCATGACGAGACACGTGAGTACAATCACTACACACTCCATACAACCAGTCTCAACAACACACACTAGCGTGACGAGACACATGAGTACAATCACTACACACTCCATACAACCAGTCTCAACAACACACACTAGCGTGACGACACACATGAGTACAATCACTACACACTCCATACAACCAGTCTCAACAACACACACTAGCATGATGAGACACATGAGTACAATCACTACACACTCCATACAACCAGTCTCAACAACACACACTAGCATGATGAGACACATGAGTACAATCACTACATGCTCCATACAACCAGTCTCACCAACACACACTAGCATGACGAGACACATGAGTACAATCACTACACACTCCATACAACCAGTCTCAACAACACACACTAGCATGACGAGACACATGAGTACAATCACTACACACTCCATACAACCAGTCTCACCAACACACACTAGCATGACGAGACACATGAGTACAATCACTACACACTCCATACAACCAGTCTCAACAACACACACTAGCATGACGAGACACATGAGTACAATCACTACACACTCCATACAACCAGTCTCAACAACACACTAGCATGACGAGACACATGAGTACAATCACTACACACTCCATACAACCAGTCTCAACAACACACACTAGCATGACGAGAGACATGAGTACAATCACTACATGCTCCATACAACCAGTCTCACCAACACACACTAGCATGACGAGACATGAGTACAATCACTACATGCTCCATACAACCAGTCTCACCAACACACACTAGCATGACGAGACATGAGTACAATCACTACATGCTCCATACAACCAGTCTCACCAACACACACTAGCATGACGAGACATGAGTACAATCACTACATGCTCCATACAACCAGTCTCACCAACACACACTAGCATGACGAGACACATGAGTACAATCACTACACACTCCATACAACCAGTCTCACCAACACACACTAGCATGACGAGACACATGAGTACAATCACTACACACTCCATACAACCAGTCTCAACAACACACACTAGCATGACGACACGAGTACAATCACTACATGCTCCATACAACCAGTCTCAACAACACACACTAGCGTGACGAGACACATGAATACAATCACTACACACTCCATACAACCAGTCTCAACAACACACACTAGCATGACGAGACACATGAGTACAATCACTACACACTCCATACAACCAGTCTCAACAACACACACTAGCATGACGAGACATGAGTACAATCACTACATGCTCCATACAACCAGTCTCAACAACACACACTAGCATGACGAGACACATGAGTACAATCACTACACGCTCCATACAACCAGTCTCAACAACACACACTAGCATGACGAGACACATGAGTACAATCACTACACACTCCATACAACCAGTCTCAACAACACACACTAGCATGACGTGACACATGAGTACAATCACTACATGCTCCATACAACCAGTCTCAACAACACACACTAGCATGACGAGACATGAGTACAATCACTACACACTCCATACAACCAGTCTCAACAACACACACTAGCATGACGAGACATGAGTACAATCACTACACACTCCATACAACCAGTCTCAACAACACACACTAGCATGACGAGACATGAGTACAATCACTACATGCTCCATACAACCAGTCTCACCAACACACACTAGCATGACGAGACACATGAGTACAATCACTACACGCTCCATACAACCAGTCTCAACAACACACACTAGCGTGACGAGACATGAGTACAATCACTACACACTCCATACAACCAGTCTCAACAACACACACTAGCATGAGGAGACACAAGAGTACAATCACTACACACTCCATACAACCAGTCTCAACAACACACACTAGCATGACGAGACACATGAGTACAATCACTACACACTCCATACAACCAGTCTCAACAACACACACTAGCATGACGAGACACATGAGTACAATCACTACACACTCCATACAACCAGTCTCAACAACACACACTAGCATGACGAGACACATGAGTACAATCACTACACACTCCATACAACCAGTCTCAACAGCACACACTAGCATGACGAGACACATGAGTACAATCACTACACACTCCATACAACCAGTCTCAACAACACACACTAGCATGACGAGACACATGAGTACAATCACTACACACTCCATACAACCAGTCTCAACAACACACACTAGCATGACGAGACACATGAGTACAATCACTACACACTCCATACAACCAGTCTCACCAACACACACTAGCATGATGAGACATGAGTACAATCACTACATGCTCCATACAACCAGTCTCAACAACACACACTAGCATGACGAGACACATGAGTACAATCACTACACACTCCATACAACCAGTCTCAACAACACACACTAGCATGACGACACATGAGTACAATCACTACATGCTCCATACAACCAGTCTCAACAACACACACTAGCGTGACAAGACACGAGTACAATCACTACACACTCCATACAACCAGTCTCAACAACACACACTAGCATGACGACACATGAGTACAATCACTACACACTCCATACAACCAGTCTCAACAACACACACTAGCATGACGAGACACATGAGTACAATCACTACACACTCCATACAACCAGTCTCAACAACACACACTAGCAAGACGAGACACATGAGTACAATCACTACACACTCCATACAACCAGTCTCAACAACACACACTAGCATGACGAGACACATGAGTACAATCACTACACACTCCATACAACCAGTCTCACCAACACACACTAGCGTGACGAGACACATGAGTACAATCACTACACGCTCCATACAACCAGTCTCAACAACACACACTAGCATGACGAGAGACATGCGTACAATCACTACACGCTCCATACAACCAGTCTCAACAACACACACTAGCATGACGAGACACATGAGTACAATCACTACACACTCCATACAACCAGTCTCAACAACACACACTAGCATGATGAGACATGAGTACAATCACTACATGCTCCATACAACCAGTCTCAACAACACACACTAGCATGACGAGACACATGAGTACAATCACTACACACTCCATACAACCAGTCTCAACAACACACACTAGCATGACGACACATGAGTACAATCACTACACACTCCATACAACCAGTCTCAACAACACACACTAGCATGATGAGACACATGAGTACAATCACTACACACTCCATACAACCAGTCTCAACAACACACACTAGCATGACGACACATGAGTACAATCACTACATGCTCCATACAACCAGTCTCAACAACACACACTAGCATGACGACACATGAGTACAATCACTACATGCTCCATACAACCAGTCTCAACAACACACACTAGCGTGACGAGACATATGAGTACAATCACTACACACTCCATACAACCAGTCTCAACAACACACACTAGCAAGACGAGACACACGAGTACAATCACTACACACTCCATACAACCAGTCTCACCAACACACACTAGCATGACGAGACACATGAGTACAATCACTACACACTCCATACAACCAGTCTCAACAACACACACTAGCATGACGACACATGAGTACAATCACTACACACTCCATACAACCAGTCTCAACAACACACACTAGCATGACGAGACACATGAGTACAATCACTACACACTCCATACAACCAGTCTCAACAACACACACTAGCATGACGAGACACATGAGTACAATCACTACACACTCCATACAACCAGTCTCAACAACACACACTAGCGTGACGAGACACATGAGTACAATCACTACACACTCCATACAACCAGTCTCAACAACACACACTAGCATGACGAGACACACGAGTACAATCACTACACACTCCATACAGCCAGTCTCACCAACACACACTAGCATGACGAGACACGAGTACAATCACTACACACTCCATACAACCAGTCTCAACAACACACACTAGCAAGACGAGACACACGAGTACAATCACTACACACTCCATACAACCAGTCTCACCAACACACACTAGCATGACGAGACACATGAGTACAATCACTACACACTCCATACAACCAGTCTCAACAACACACACTAGCATGACGAGACACATGAGTACAATCACTACACACTCCATACAACCAGTCTCAACAACACACACTAGCATGACGAGACACATGAGTACAATCACTACACACTCCATACAACCAGTCTCACCAACACACACTAGCATGACGAGACACATGAGTACAATCACTACACACTCCATACAACCAGTCTCAACAACACACACTAGTGTGACGAGACACATGAGTACAATCACTACACACTCCATACAACCAGTCTCAACAACACACACTAGCATGACGAGACACATGAGTACAATCACTACACACTCCATACAACCAGTCTCAACAACACACACTAGCATGACGAGACACATGAGTACAATCACTACACACTCCATACAACCAGTCTCAACAACACACACTAGCATGACGAGACACATGAGTACAATCACTACACACTCCATACAACCAGTCTCAACAACACACACTAGCGTGACGAGACACATGAGTACAATCACTACACACTCCATACAACCAGTCTCAACAACACACACTAGCGTGACGAGACATATGAGTACAATCACTACACACTCCATACAACCAGTCTCACCAACACACACTAGCATGACGAGACACATGAGTACAATCACTACACACTCCATACAACCAGTCTCAACAACACACACTAGCATGACGACACATGTGTACAATCACTACACACTCCATACAACCAGTCTCAACAACACACACTAGCATGACGAGACACATGAGTACAATCACTACACACTCCATACAACCAGTCTCAACAACACACACTAGTATGACGAGACACATGAGTACAATCACTACACACTCCATACAACCAGTCTCACCAACACACACTAGCATGACGAGACACATGAGTACAATCACTACACACTCCATACAACTAGTCTCAACAACACACACTAGTATGACGAGACACATGAGTACAATCACTACACACTCCATACAACCAGTCTCAACAACACACACTAGCATGACGAGACACATGAGTACAATCACTACACACTCCATACAACCAGTCTCAACAACACACACTAGCATGACGAGACACATGAGTACAATCACTACACACTCCATACAACCAGTCTCAACAACACACACTAGCGTGACGAGACACGGCAGCCCTGTGACACACTTCTACACCACTTGGCAGATTTACGCATAAACACAACTGAAATGGCAATTCTAAAACACAACACTGTTGTTACACTGACTTTACATTTGTTTTGAAGTACTTTTAACGTCATCTTTGCAACTATAAACGGCGAAATTATAGCGAGCAGAAACAACGTACCCCTCCCCAAGAAATCCCAAAACAAAGAGGACGTCAAGCCAGCGGAAACCAGACAAGTGCATTTCACAATAAAATGCTCGCCATCTCCGCTTGGATACATCCCCCGCGATTTCCCAGAAAGGTGGCCACTCATAACGTGAAAACCCAAATGAAACATGACTTATTTACAACATTTTATAAGGACATACTAACACATTATCGACACTGAGTGAACACAGGAGCGGCGTGAAGGAGCACCCAGAGGCGTGAAGGAGCTGATAGGGGTGTAGTGTAACGTCCATGGATAAGTAGACCCGCTAGCTGACGGGTCCGACCCTCTAGTCGAGCGGTTAGCGATGTCTCCCGCGGTGCGAGCGATGCGGGTTCGCGTCCCGGCCGCGGCAGTTTCTCTATTCGCTATATCGGTGTCAGAAGTGGGATGGTAAGGCCATCGGAAGCGTATGCGCCCAGAGGCGTGAAGGAGCTGATAGGGGAGTAGTGTAACGTGCATGGATAAGTAGACCCGCTGGCTGACGGGTCTGACCCTCTAGTCGAGCCGTTAGCGATGTTTCCGCGGTGCGGGCGATACGGGTTCGCGTCCCGGCCGCGGCAGTTCCTGTGGTTGCCTCCCGAATTCGCTACAGTGTGTAGTTATAGTTGTTCTAATGTTTGTGTCCGTATATAAGAAACATACTAACATGTGTAATGCATTAATATCTCAATAAGGTATTTATCCGGCGGTCATTCTGACTGCCCATGGTCGTTTTAGGTGGGAGTGAAATCCCGGTCGTTCTAGTGCTAGACCCACTAGCCCGTTTGCTAAGGGGTCGGAGCCTTTAGTCGACTGGTGAACGTACTCTCCCGTGGTGCAGGAGACCCGGGTTCGGTTCCCGGCTGCCCCCTGACGTCACCACACTAGAATAATGGGAGCGAGGCGGTATTTCAACGTGCTTGAGTGTGAACACAGTATGAAAATAACACTGTAACCCAGAACAAACAGCCAGCCAACCAGCCAGTCCGTCACTGCAGGAATGTCAGCAGCCATTTTGCTGGTCTTAATGTTGGGACTGTACATTGATATGAACCATCCAGTGTCATATCAATTAATCAGTTAACCAGGTTGACCAGGTCAGGCTAGAGGCCAGTATGTGGCATAGGTGGATGGTAAGGTACGGAGAAAAACAGGTCAGACACTGACAGGTTTCACAACAGAACGTACATTGCTTTGATATTCTGCTTAAACAAGTGTTGGATGTTACAAAATGATGCTAACACCAGTTAGCTTGTGGCAGGTTGCACAATCTTTTGGGAGCCAACAGTCATGGGCAGTGTGGAAACCTGGAAAGGTGTTGGCAGCCTGTGTGTGTTTGTAAGCTCTAAATTAATTCCAGAGACTGTTCTTTTATTATTTATTCGTATTATTATTATTATTATTATTATTATTATTATCTTCTTTAGCGGTAACAACACCACTGATACAGATACTCAGGAGAGTACACTAACAGAAATATTTTATTGTCCTCAGCAGGGGCGTCATGGCGGGGCAGGGCCTACCAGGGCCCAGAAATGAGGGGGGGCTCGGGAAGCCTGGAATTAGAAGTTTGTTTTGGTTTGCAAATTTTTATTTCTACCTAATTAGTGTCATAACTTCGATTAAAATTGGCTCAATACATCGGTTAATGGAGTTAAAGAGAATAGTGGAGGCTCTCTCAGGCCTCTCTCACCCCTCTCTGGGGCCCCTCTCACCCCTTAGAAAAGGTGCAAAATGGTTTAGTCCGCCCCTCACGAGCGTCTCTCGATGCAGCGCATCTAGTCCTGTCGCGAGTGGCTGCTGATACAAGCGCGCGCACAGATCGGATCATCGGTGTCCCAGGGGAGGCTGGACAGCCTGGCGCTACTCTCAACTGAAAGCCCACCAGCAAAACAACTGGACTTTAAAGATCTAATCGATGACTTGGCAAACAAGAAGTCCCGTCAGTGGGCGTTTACTGCGGGATAAACAGCATGGGGGTCAGCATCACTACCCTAACATGCATCAAAGTTTGCAGTGATACTATACATTTTTTCAGTCACTGTAAGATACTTAAGTTAAGGTTAAGTTAGGTCAGGTTGAAACAGATTAATGTACTGTGATTGTAAATAATATACAGTATGCTAGAACTCAAAACAAGTGATGCATGAGAGCCAGAAGAGAAAAGTGGCCCACGGGAGACTGCTTATGTATGGGACCCAGACTTCTGTGTTACACCCCTGGCCAATCAGCTGTAGTTCTGCACACCGCCAACAGCGTGCAGAATGACTTTCATCAGCGTTTTGGTGTTCAAAGCCGAGGTTTGTCTCACCGTGTTACGTTTTATTTACAGTTTGTCAAATGATATCAGTCAGAGCTTGCAGTATATGCACACACCTGTACCCATGGCAACCCTGAAACCACATACCAGATCCCATTTTAACCATTGCTCCTTGATAACGTTAGGTTTAGTTCAAATGCATTGCAGGTTATTTGGCCCCATCGGGCTCTCTGTGCCGGACACGCTGCCGATCTGGGAACAACGTGCAGCTCAGAGTTGCTCCACTGACTAAAGTTGGGGGAGTGACTTCATGAATTACACAGTGTTTGTGTGAATGTTTACATCCACATTAGTTGTGCAGTGTACGGTGGATGTGCTGCATGATCCAAATGCGCCGCAATGCCGCCAGCTGAATATCCACGCCACTGCGGTCACCTGCTCCATGTGGTATAAATCAGAGAGCAGGAAATGGAACAACTCTCTTGTTTGTAGCTGGAGGTTGTCAGAAGTCACACAAACGGAATGTAGCCAACTAACCAAATGTATGATTGTTGCTACTTCAAACTCAAGTGTGTCACTTCAGTGGTGTTTCCTTGTTCCGTGGTCTTTTGTCTCAGTGATTTGTGTAGGAGCGTTACATTCCCTAACGGAGCCCAGCAGCTACAGAACATCTAAAGCGCTCCTGTACTGACCTCTGCTGGGCAAGAACTGAACTGCAGCAGCAGCGAGGCGAAAGGCGATCCATATATAACCGTAATGAATTACGTGGTAAAATGAATTGGAGATATTGTGAATTATTTCCAACAGCGCGGCTGAAACGTGAGTTATCCTTCCCTCAGACAATGTTATTGGTCTACAAGAATACAAGTAAAGAAAAAAAAATCAAAACAAAAAACAAAAACACCTGCTTAGGACAAATGTGTCCATTTTGTGAGCACTGAGCCCTTTAAACATGTACACGTTAAAGATGACCGACTGTTTTTTGCCATTCATTTTTTTCGTAATTTTTTTGAGGAGGCCTCAAAGACACCAGACGACCTCACACAGGTCAAACCATACTATGTCATAAAACATCCCACAGAGGCCCATATTAAACACACTGACTATAAAATAAATATAAACTACATCATTTGACTGGATTTAATAACACATACATAAACATAATGCAAGGACAATGCGTTTTCACATTTCTAAATGGGGCTTGACTGTGTTTAAATCAGTGGTAGCCCATAATAAGAAGAGTCCTGCTGGATGTGTGTCGTGTGTTGGAGAAGGAGAGAGTCCTGCTGGGTGTGTGTCGTGTGTCGGAGAAGGAGAGAGACCTGCTGGGTGTGTGTCCTGTGTTGGAGAAGGAGGGAGTCCTGCTGGGTGTGTGTCCTGTGTTGGAGAAGGAGAGAGACCTGCTGGGTGTGTGTCCTGTGTTGGAGAAGGAGGGAGTCCTGCTGGGTGTGTGTCGTGTGTTGGAGAAGGAGGGAGTCCTGCTGGGTGTGTGTCGTGTGTTGGAGAAGGAGGGAGTCCTGCTGGGTGTGTGTCCTGTGTTGGAGAAGGAGAGAGTCCTGCTGGGTGTGTGTCGTGTGTCGGAGAAGGAGAGAGACCTGCTGGGTGTGTGTCCTGTGTTGGAGAAGGAGAGAGTCCTGCTGGGTGTGTGTCGTGTGTTGGAGAAGGAGAGAGTCCTGCTGGGTGTGTGTCGTGTGTTGGAGAAGGATAGAGACCTGCTGGGTGTGTGTCGTGTGTTGGAGAAGGAGAGAGTCCTGCTGGGTGTGTGTCCTGTGTTGGAGAAGGAGAGAGTCCTGCTGGGTGTGTGTCGTGTGTTGGAGAAGGATAGAGACCTGCTGGGTGTGTGTCGTGTGTTGGAGAAGGAGAGAGTCCTGCTGGGTGTGTGTCGTGTGTTGGAGAAGGATAGACACCTGCTGGGTCTGTGTCGTGTGTTGGAGAAGGAGAGAGTCCTGCTGGGTCTGTGTCGTGTGTCGGAGAAGGAGGGAGTCCTGCTGGGTGTGTGTCGTGTGTTGGAGAAGGATAGAGAACTGCTGGGTGTGTGTCGTGTGTCGGAGAAGGAGAGAGACCTGCTGGGTGTGTGTCGTGTGTCGGAGAAGGAGGGAGTCCTGCTGGGTGTGTGTCGTGTGTTGGAGAAGGATAGAGACCTGCTGGGTCTGTGTCGTGTGTTGGAGAAGGAGGGAGTCCTGCTGGGTGTGTGTCGTGTGTCGGAGAAGGAGGGAGTCCTGCTGGGTGTGTGTCGTGTGTTGGAGAAGGATAGAGACCTGCTGGGTGTGTGTCGTGTGTCGGAGAAGGAGAGAGTCCTGCTGGGTGTGTGTCGTGTGTCGGAGAAGGAGAGAGTCCTGCTGGGTCTGTGTCGTGTGTTGGAGAAGGAGAGAGTCCTGCTGGGTCTGTGTCGTGTGTCGGAGAAGGAGGGAGTCCTGCTGGGTGTGTGTCGTGTGTCGGAGAAGGAGAGAGACCTGCTGGGTGTGTGTCGTGTGTTGGAGAAGGAGAGAGTCCTGCTGGGTCTGTGTCCTATGTTGAAGAAGGAGAGAGTCCTGCTGGGTGTGTGTCGTGTGTTGGAGAAGGAGAGAGTCCTGCTGGGTCTGTGTCCTATGTTGGAGAAGGAGAGAGTCCTGCTGGGTGTGTGTCGTGTGTTGGAGAAGGAGAGAGTCCTGCTGGGTGTGTGTCGTGTGTTGGAGAAGGAGAGAGTCCTGCTGGGTCTGTGTCGTGTGTTGGAGAAGGATAGAGTCCTGCTGGGTGTGTGTCCTGTGTTGGAGAAGGAGGGAGTCCTGCTGGGTGTGTGTCGTGTGTTGGAGAAGGAGAGAATCCTGCTGGGTGTGTGTCGTGTGTTGGAGAAGGAGAGAGTCCTGCTGGGTGTGTGTCGTGTGTTGGAGAAGGAGGGAGTCCTGCTGGGTGTGTGTCGTGTGTTGGAGAAGGATAGAGTCCTGCTGGGTGTGTGTCGTGTGTTGGAGAAGGAGAGAGTCCTGCTGGGTGTGTGTCGTGTGTTGGAGAAGGAGAGAGTCCTGGTGTGTGTGTGTGTCCTGTGTTGGAGAAGGAGAGAGTCCTGCTGGGTGTGTGTCGTGTGTTGGAGAAGGAGGGAGTCCTGCTGGGTGTGTGTCGTGTGTTGGAGAAGGAGAGAGTCCTGCTGGGTGTGTGTCGTGTGTTGGAGAAGGATAGAGTCCTGCTGGGTGTGTGTCCTGTGTTGGAGAAGGAGGGAGTCCTGCTGGGTGTGTGTCGTGTGTTGGAGAAGGAGATAGTCCTGCTGGGTGTGTGTCGTGTGTTGGAGAAGGAGAGAGTCCTGCTGGGTCTGTGTCGTGTGTTGGAGAAGGAGAGAGTCCTGCTGGGTCTGTGTCGTGTGTTGGAGAAGGATAGAGACCTGCTGGGTGTGTGTCGTGTGTTGGAGAAGGAGGGAGTCCTGCTGGGTGTGTGTCGTGTGTCGGAGAAGGAGAGAGTCCTGGTCTGTGAGTGTCGTGTGTTGGAGAAGGAGAGAGTCCTGCTGGGTGTGTGTTGTGTGTTGGAGAAGGAGAGAGTCCTGGTGTGTGTGTGTCGTGTGTTGGAGAAGGAGAGAGTCCTGCTGGGTGTGTGTCGTGTCTTGGAGAAGGAGAGAGTCCTGCTGGGTGTGTGTCGTGTGTTGGAGAAGGAGGGAGTCCTGCTGGGTGTATGTTGTGTGCTGGAGGAGAGTCCTGCTGTGTGTGTGTCATGTGTTGGAAAAGAGATGTCCTGATTGGTGTGTGTCGTGCGTTGGAGAAGGAGAGTCCTGCTGGGTCTGTGTCGTGTGTTGGAGAAGGAGAGAGTCCTGCTGGGTGTATGTTGTGTGCTGGAGGAGAGTCCTGCTGTGTGTGTGTCACATGTTGTAAAAGTAGGGTCCTGCTGGGTGTGTGTCGTGCGTTGGAGAAGGAGAGAGTCCTGCTTGGAGAAGGAGAGAGTCCTCCTTGGAGAAGGAGAGAGCCCTGCTTGGAGAAGGAGAGAGTCCTCCTTGGAGAAGGAGAGAGCCCTGCTTGGAGAAAGAGAGAGTCCTGGTGTGTGTGTGTCGTGTGTTGGAGAAGGAGAGAGTCCTGCTAGGTGTCTGTTGTGCGTTGGAAAAGAAGAGTCCTGCTGGGTGTGTGTCGAGTGTTGGAGAAGAAGAGAGTCCTGCTTGGAGAAGGAGAGAGTCCTGGTTTGTGTGTCGTGTGTTGGAGAAGGAGAGAGTCCTGCTTGGAGAAGGAGAGAGTCCTGCTTGGAGAAGGAGAGAGTCCTGGTTTGTGTGTCGTGTGTTGGAGAAGGAGAGAGTCCTTCTTGGAGAAGGAGAGAGTCCTGCTTGGAGAAGGAGCGAGTCCTTGTGTGTGTGTCGTGTGTTGGAGAAGGAGAGAGTCCTGCTTGGAGAAGGAGAGAGTCCTGCTTGGAGAAGGAGAGAGTCCTGGTGTGTGTGTCGTGTGTTGGAGAAGGAGAGAGTCCTGCTTGGAGAAGGAGAGAGTCCTGCTTGGAGAAGGAGAGAGTCCTGGTGTGTGTGTCGTGTGTTGGAGAAGGAGAGAGTCCTGCTTGGAGAAGGAGAGAGTCCTGCTTGGAGAAGGAGAGAGTCCTGGTGTGTGTGTCGTGTGTTGGAGAAGGAGAGAGTCCTGCTTGGAGAAGGAGAGAGTCCTGCTTGGAGAAGGAGAGAGTCCTGGTGTGTGTGTCGTGTGTTGGAGAAGGAGAGAGTCCTTCTTGGAGAAGGAGAGAGTCCTGCTTGGAGAAGGAGCGAGTCCTTGTGTGTGTGTCGTGTGTTGGAGAAGGAGAGAGTCCTGCTTGGAGAAGGAGAGAGTCCTTCTTGGAGAAGGAGAGAGTCCTGCTTGGAGAAGGAGCGAGTCCTTGTGTGTGTGTCGAGTGTTGGAGAAGAAGAGAGTCCTGCCTGGAGAAGGAGAGAGTCCTGGTTTGTGTGTCGTGTGTTGGAGAAGGAGAGAGTCCTGCTTGGAGAAGGAGAGAGTCCTGCTTGGAGAAGGAGAGAGTCCTGCTTGGAGAAGGAGAGAGTCCTGCTTGGAGAAGGAGAGAGTCCTGCTTGGAGAAGGAGAGAGTCCTGGTGTGTGTGTCGTGTGTTGGAGAAGGAGGGAGTTCTGCTTGGACAGGGAGAGAGATCTGCTGAGTGTGTATCATGTGTGTTGGAGAAGTAGAGTCCTGCTGGGTGTATGTTGTGCATTGGAAAAGAAGAGTCCTGCTGGGTGTGTGTCGTGTCTTGGATAGGGAGAGAGTCCTGCTTGGAGAAGGAGAGAGTCCTGCTTGGAGAAGGAGAGAGTCCTAGTATGTGTGTGTCGTGTTTTGGAGAAGGAGAGAGTCCTGGTGCGTGTGTGTCGTGTTTTGGAGAAGGAGAGAGTCCTGCTTGGAGAAGGAGAGAGTCCTGCTTGGAGAAGGAGAGAGTCCTGGTGTGTGTGTGTCGTGTTTTGGAGAAGGAGAGAGTCCTGTTGGAGAAGGAGAGAGTCCTGCTTGGAGAGGGAGAGAGGTCTGCTGGGTGTGTGTCGTGTGTTGGAGAGGGAGAGAGTCCTGCTGGGTGTTTGTCGTGTGTTGGAGTAGGAGAGAGTCCTGCTGGGTGTTTGTCGTGTGTTGGAGTAGGAGAGAGTCCTGCTTGGAGAAGGAGAGAGTCCTGCTGGGTGTGTCGTGTGTTGGAGAAGGAGGGAGTCCTGCTGGGTGTGTGTCGTGTGTTGGAGAAGGAGAGAGTCCTGCTGGGTGTATGTTGTGCGTTGGAAAAGAAGAGTCCTGCTGGGTGTATGTTGTGCGTTGGAAAAGAAGAGTCCTGCTGGGTGTGTGTCGTTTGTTGGGAAATAAGAGTCCTGCTGGGTGTTTGTCATGTGTTGGAGAAGGAGAGAGTCCTGCTTGGAGAAGGAGAGAGTCCTTCTTGGAGAAGGAGCGAGTCCTGGTGTGTGTGTCGTGTGTTGGAGAAGGAGAGAGTCCTGCTTGGAGAAGGAGAGAGTCCTGCTTGGAGAAGGAGAGAGTCCTGGTTTGTGTGTCGTGTGTTGGAGAAGGAGAGAGTCCTGCTTGGAGAAGGAGAGAGTCCTGCTTGGAGAAGGAGAGAGTCCTGGTGTGTGTGTCGAGTGTTGGAGAAGAAGAGAGTCCTGCCTGGAGAAGGAGAGAGTCCTGGTTTGTGTGTCGTGTGTTGGAGAAGGAGAGAGTCCTGCTTGGAGAAGGAGAGAGTCCTGCTTGGAGAAGGAGAGAGTCCTGGTGTGTGTGTCGTGTGTTGGAGAAGGAGGGAGTTCTGCTTGGACAGGGAGAGAGATCTGCTGAGTGTGTATCATGTGTGTTGGAGAAGTAGAGTCCTGCTGGGTGTATGTTGTGCATTGGAAAAGAAGAGTCCTGCTGGGTGTGTGTCGTGTCTTGGATAGGGAGAGAGTCCTGCTTGGAGAAGGAGAGAGTCCTGCTTGGAGAAGGAGAGAGTCCTGGTGTGTGTGTGTCGTGTTTTGGAGAAGGAGAGTCCTGTTGGAGAAGGAGAGAGTACTGGTGCGTGTGTGTCGTGTTTTGGAGAAGGAGAGAGTCCTGCTTGGAGAAGGAGAGAGTCCTGCTTGGAGAAGGAGAGAGTCCTGGTGTGTGTGTGTCGTGTTTTGGAGAAGGAGAGAGTCCTGTTGGAGAAGGAGAGAGTCCTGCTTGGAGAGGGAGAGAGGTCTGCTGGGTGTGTGTCGTGTGTTGGAGAGGGAGAGAGTCCTGCTGGGTGTTTGTCGTGTGTTGGAGTAGGAGAGAGTCCTGCTGGGTGTTTGTCGTGTGTTGGAGTAGGAGAGAGTCCTGCTTGGAGAAGGAGAGAGTCCTGGTGTGTGTGTCGTGTGTTGGAGAAGGAGAGAGTCCTGCTGGGTGTATGTTGTGCGTTGGAAAAGAAGAGTCCTGCTGGGTGTATGTTGTGCGTTGGAAAAGAAGAGTCCTGCTGGGTGTGTGTCGTTTGTTGGGAAATAAGAGTCTTGCTGGGTGTTTGTCATGTGTTGGAGAAGGAGAGAGTCCTGCTGGGTGTTTGTTGTTTATTGGAGAAGGAGAGAGTCCTGCTTGGAGAGAGAGAGATCTGCTGAGTGTGTATCATGTGTTGGAGAAGGAGAGAGTCCTGCTGGGTGTGTGTCGTGTGTTGGAGAAGGATAGAGTCCTGCTGGGTGTGTGTCCTGTGTTGGAGAAGGAGGGAGTCCTGCTGTGGGTGTGTCGTGTGTTGGAGAAGGAGAGAGTCCTGCTGGGTCTGTGTCGTGTGTTGGAGAAGGATAGAGTCCTGCTGGGTGTGTGTCCTGTGTTGGAGAAGGAGGGAGTCCTGCTGTGGGTGTGTCGTGTGTTGGAGAAGGAGAGAGTCCTGCTTGGAGAAAGAGAGAGTCCTGGTGTGTGTGTGTCATGTGTTGGAGAAGGAGAGAGTCCTGCTTGGAGAAAGAGAGAGTCCTGGTGTGTGTGTGTCGTGTTTTGGAGAAGGAGAGAGTTCTGCTGGGTGTTTGTCATGTGTTGGAGAAGTAGAGAGTCCTGCTGGGTGTGTGTTGTGCGTTGGAAAAGAAGAGTCCTGCTGGGTGTGTGTTGTGTGTTGGGAAATAAGAGTCCTGCTGGGTGTGTGTTGTGCGTTGGAAAAGAAGAGTCTTGCTGGGTACGTGTCGTTTGTTGGGAAATAAGAGTCCTACTGGGTGTGTGTTGTGCGTTGGAAAAGAAGAGTCTTGCTGGGTACGTGTCGTTTGTTGGGAAATAAGAGTCCTACTGGGTGTGTGTCGTGTATTGGAAAAGAAGAGTCCTGCTGGGTGTGTGTTGTGCGTTGGAAAAGAAGAGTCTTGCTGGGTACGTGTCGTTTGTTGGGAAATAAGAGTCCTACTGGGTGTGTGTCGTGTGTTGGAAAAGAAGAGTCCTGCTGGGTGTGTGTTGTGCGTTGGAAAAGAAGAGTCCTGCTGGGTACGTGTCGTTTGTTGGGAAATAAGAGTCCTACTGGGTGTGTGTCGTGTGTTGGAAAAGAAGAGTCCTGCTGGGTGTGTGTTGTGCGTTGGAAAAGAAGAGTCCTGCTGGGTACGTGCCGTTTGTTGGGAAATAAGAGTCCTACTGGGTACGTGTCGTGTGTTGGAAAAGAAGAGTCCTGCTGGGTCGTGTGTTGTGTGTTGGGAAATAAGAGTCCTGCTGGGTGTGTGTTGTGCGTTGGAAAAGAAGAGTCCTGCTGGGTACGTGTTTGTTTGTTGGGAAATAAGAGTCCTACTGGGTGTGTGTCGTGTGTTGGAAAAGAAGAGTCCTGCTGGGTGTGTGTCGTGTGTTGGAGAAGGAGAGTCCTGCTGGGTGTGTGTCCTGTGTTGGAGAAGGAGGGAGTCCTGCTGGGTGTGTGTCGTGTGTTGGAGAAGGAGAGAATCCTGCTGGGTGTGTGTCGTGTGTTGGAGAAGGAGAGAGTCCTGCTGGGTGTGTGTCGTGTGTTGGAGAAGGAGGGAGTCCTGCTGGGTGTGTGTCGTGTGTTGGAGAAGGATAGAGTCCTGCTGGGTGTGTGTCGTGTGTTGGAGAAGGAGAGAGTCCTGCTGGGTGTGTGTCGTGTGTTGGAGAAGGAGAGAGTCCTGGTGTGTGTGTGTGTCCTGTGTTGGAGAAGGAGAGAGTCCTGCTGGGTGTGTGTCGTGTGTTGGAGAAGGAGGGAGTCCTGCTGGGTGTGTGTCGTGTGTTGGAGAAGGAGGGAGTCCTGCTGGGTGTGTGTCCTGTGTTGGAGAAGGAGGGAGTCCTGCTGGGTGTGTGTCCTGTGTTGGAGAAGGAGGGAGTCCTGCTGGGTGTGTGTCGTGTGTTGGAGAAGGAGAGAGTCCTGCTGGGTGTGTGTCCTGTGTTGGAGAAGGAGGGAGTCCTGCTGGGTGTGTGTCGTGTGTTGGAGAAGGAGATAGTCCTGCTGGGTGTGTGTCGTGTGTTGGAGAAGGAGAGAGTCCTGCTGGGTCTGTGTCGTGTGTTGGAGAAGGAGAGAGTCCTGCTGGGTCTGTGTCGTGTGTTGGAGAAGGATAGAGACCTGCTGGGTGTGTGTCGTGTGTTGGAGAAGGAGGGAGTCCTGCTGGGTGTGTGTCGTGTGTCGGAGAAGGAGAGAGTCCTGGTCTGTGAGTGTCGTGTGTTGGAGAAGGAGAGAGTCCTGCTGGGTGTGTGTTGTGTGTTGGAGAAGGAGAGAGTCCTGGTGTGTGTGTGTCGTGTGTTGGAGAAGGAGAGAGTCCTGGTGTGTGTGTGTCGTGTGTTGGAGAAGGAGAGAGTCCTGCTGGGTGTGTGTCGTGAGTTGGAGAAGGAGAGAGTCCTGCTGGGTGTGTGTCGTGTGTTGGAGAAGGAGGGAGTCCTGCTGGGTGTGTGTCGTGAGTTGGAGAAGGAGAGGGTCCTGCTGGGTGTGTGTCGTGTCTTGGAGAAGGAGAGAGTCCTGCTGGGTGTGTGTCGTGAGTTGGAGAAGGGGAGTCCTGCTGGGTGTGTGTCGTGTCTTGGAGAAGGAAACAGTCCTGCTGGGTGTGTGTCGTGTGTTGGAGAAGGAGAGAGTCCTGCTTGGAGAAGGAGAGAGTCCTTCTTGGAGAAGGAGAGAGTCCTGCTTGGAGAAGGAGCGAGTCCTTGTGTGTGTGTCGAGTGTTGGAGAAGAAGAGAGTCCTGCCTGGAGAAGGAGAGAGTCCTGGTTTGTGTGTCGTGTGTTGGAGAAGGAGAGAGTCCTGCTTGGAGAAGGAGAGAGTCCTGCTTGGAGAAGGAGAGAGTCCTGGTGTGTGTGTCGTGTGTTGGAGAAGGAGGGAGTTCTGCTTGGACAGGGAGAGAGATCTGCTGAGTGTGTATCATGTGTGTTGGAGAAGTAGAGTCCTGCTGGGTGTATGTTGTGCATTGGAAAAGAAGAGTCCTGCTGGGTGTGTGTCGTGTCTTGGATAGGGAGAGAGTCCTGCTTGGAGAAGGAGAGAGTCCTGCTTGGAGAAGGAGAGAGTCCTGGTGTGTGTGTGTCGTGTTTTGGAGAAGGAGAGTCCTGTTGGAGAAGGAGAGAGTACTGGTGCGTGTGTGTCGTGTTTTGGAGAAGGAGAGAGTCCTGCTTGGAGAAGGAGAGAGTCCTGCTTGGAGAAGGAGAGAGTCCTGGTGTGTGTGTGTCGTGTTTTGGAGAAGGAGAGAGTCCTGTTGGAGAAGGAGAGAGTCCTGCTTGGAGAGGGAGAGAGGTCTGCTGGGTGTGTGTCGTGTGTTGGAGAGGGAGAGAGTCCTGCTGGGTGTTTGTCGTGTGTTGGAGTAGGAGAGAGTCCTGCTGGGTGTTTGTCGTGTGTTGGAGTAGGAGAGAGTCCTGCTTGGAGAAGGAGAGAGTCCTGGTGTGTGTGTCGTGTGTTGGAGAAGGAGAGAGTCCTGCTGGGTGTATGTTGTGCGTTGGAAAAGAAGAGTCCTGCTGGGTGTATGTTGTGCGTTGGAAAAGAAGAGTCCTGCTGGGTGTGTGTCGTTTGTTGGGAAATAAGAGTCTTGCTGGGTGTTTGTCATGTGTTGGAGAAGGAGAGAGTCCTGCTGGGTGTTTGTTGTTTATTGGAGAAGGAGAGAGTCCTGCTTGGAGAGAGAGAGATCTGCTGAGTGTGTATCATGTGTTGGAGAAGGAGAGAGTCCTGCTGGGTGTGTGTCGTGTGTTGGAGAAGGATAGAGTCCTGCTGGGTGTGTGTCCTGTGTTGGAGAAGGAGGGAGTCCTGCTGTGGGTGTGTCGTGTGTTGGAGAAGGAGAGAGTCCTGCTGGGTGTGTGTCGTGTGTTGGAGAAGGATAGAGTCCTGCTGGGTGTGTGTCCTGTGTTGGAGAAGGAGGGAGTCCTGCTGTGGGTGTGTCGTGTGTTGGAGAAGGAGAGAGTCCTGCTGTGGGTGTGTCGTGTGTTGGAGAAGGAGAGAGTCCTGCTTGGAGAAAGAGAGAGTCCTGGTGTGTGTGTGTCGTGTTTTGGAGAAGGAGAGAGTTCTGCTGGGTGTTTGTCATGTGTTGGAGAAGTAGAGAGTCCTGCTGGGTGTGTGTTGTGCGTTGGAAAAGAAGAGTCCTGCTGGGTGTGTGTTGTGTGTTGGGAAATAAGAGTCCTGCTGGGTGTGTGTTGTGCGTTGGAAAAGAAGAGTCTTGCTGGGTACGTGTCGTTTGTTGGGAAATAAGAGTCCTACTGGGTGTGTGTCGTGTATTGGAAAAGAAGAGTCCTGCTGGGTGTGTGTTGTGCGTTGGAAAAGAAGAGTCTTGCTGGGTACGTGTCGTTTGTTGGGAAATAAGAGTCCTACTGGGTGTGTGTCGTGTGTTGGAAAAGAAGAGTCCTGCTGGGTGTGTGTTGTGCGTTGGAAAAGAAGAGTCCTGCTGGGTACGTGTCGTTTGTTGGGAAATAAGAGTCCTACTGGGTGTGTGTCGTGTGTTGGAAAAGAAGAGTCCTGCTGGGTGTGTGTTGTGTGTTGGGAAATAAGAGTCCTGCTGGGTGTGTGTTGTGCGTTGGAAAAGAAGAGTCCTGCTGGGTACGTGTTTGTTTGTTGGGAAATAAGAGTCCTACTGGGTGTGTGTCGTGTGTTGGAAAAGAAGAGTCCTGCTGGGTGTGTGTCGTGTGTTGGAGAAGGAGAGTCCTGCTGGTTGCATGTTGAGCATTGGAAAAGAAGAGTCCTGCTGAGTGTGTGTTGTGCGTTGGAAAAGAAGAGTACTGCTGGGTGTGTGTTGTGCGTTGGAGAAGGAGAGTCCTGCTGGCTGTGTGTCTTGTCTTGGACAAGGAGAGAGTCCTGCTGGCTGTGTGTCTTGTCTTGGACAAGGAGAGAGTCCTGCTGGCTGTGTGTCTTGTCTTGGACAAGGAGAGAGTCCTGCTTGGAGAAGGAGAGAGTCCTGCTTGGAGAAGGAGAGTGCTGCTGGGTCTGTGCCGTGTGTTGGAGAAGGATAGAGTCCTGCTTGGTGTGTGTCGGTTGCAGCAGAAGGAGAGAGTCCTGCTGGGTGTATGTTGTGCGTTGGAAAAGAAGAGTACTGCTTGGTGTGTGTTGTGTGTTGGAGAAGGAGCGAGTCCTTGTGTGTGTGTCGTGTGCTGGAGAAGCAGAGTCCTACTGGGTGTGTGTTGTGCGTTGGAAAAGAAGAGTACTGCTTGGTGTGTGTTGTGCATTGGAGAAGGAGAGTCCTGCTGGCTGTGTGTCTTGTCTTGGACAAGGAGAGAGTCCTGCTTGGAGAAGGAGAGAGTCCTGCTTGGGCTTGGAGAAGGAGAGAGTCCTGCTTGGAGAAGGAGAGAGTCCTGCTTGGACAAGGAGAGAGTCCTGTTGGAGAAGGAGAGAGTCCTGCTCGGAGAGGGAGAGAGTTCTGCTGGGTGTGTATCATATGTTGGAGAAGGAGAGAGTTCTGCTGGGTGTGTATCATATGTTGGAGAAGGAGAGAGTCCTGCTGGGTGTTTGTCGTGTGTTGGAGAAGGAGAAAGTCCTGCTGGGTGTATGTTGTGCATTGGAAAAGAAGAGTCCTACTGGGTGTGTGTCGTGTGTTGGAAAAGAAATGTCCTGCTGGGTGTGTGTCATGTGCTGGGGAAGTAGAGTCCTACTGGGTGTGTGTCGTGTGTTGAAAAAGAAGTGTCTTGCTTTGTGTTTGTTGTGCGTTGGAAAAGAAGAGTCCTGCTGGCAGTGTGTCGTGTGTTGGAGAAGGAGAGTCCTGCTGGTTGTGTGTCGTGTCTTGGACAAGGAGAGAGTCCTGCTTCGAGAAGGAGGGTCCTGCTGGGTGTGTGTCGTGTGCTGGAGAAAAGAGAGTCCTGCTGGGTTTGTGTCGTGTCTTGGACAAGGAGAGAGTCCTGCTTGGAGAAGGAGAGAGTACTGCTTGGAGAAGGAGAGAGTACTGCTTGGAGAAGGAGAGAGTACTGCTTGGACAAGGAGAGAGTCCTGCTTGGAGAAGCAGAGAGTCCTGCTTGGAGAAGGATAGAGTTCTGCTTGGAGAATGAGAGAGTCCTGCTTGGAGAAGGATAGAGTTCTGCTTGGAGAATGAGAGAGTCCTGCTTGGACAAGGAGAGAGTACTGCTTGGACAAGGAGAGAGTACTGCTTGGAGAAGGAGAGAGTCCTGCTTGGAGAAGCAGAGAGTCCTGCTTGGAGAAGGATAGAGTTCTGCTTGGAGAATGAGAGAGTCCTGCTTGGAGAAGGAGAGAGTCCTGGTGTGTGTGTGTCGTGTGTTGGAGAAGGAAACAGTCCTGCTGGGTGTTTGTTGTGTGTTGGAGAAGGGGAGTCCTGCTGGGTGTGTGTCGTGTGTTGGTGAAGGAGAGGGTCCTTCTGTGTGTGTGTCGTGTGCTGAAGAAGGAGTGTCCTGCTGGGTTCGTGTCGTATGTTTGAAAAGAAGAGTCCTCATGGGTGTGTGTTGTGCGTTGGAAAAGAAGAGTCCTGCTGGATGTGTGTTGAACTTTGGAAAAGAAGAGTCCTGCTGGGTGTGTGTCGTGTCTTGGACAAGGAGAGCGTCCTGCTTGGAGAAGGAGAGAGTCCTGGTGTGTGTGTGTCGTGTTTTGGAGAAGGAGAGAGTCCTGTTGGAGAAGGAGAGAGTCCTGCTTGGAGAGGGAGAGAGTCCTCCTGGGTGTTTGTCATGTGTTGGAGAAGGAGAGAGTCCTGCTGGGTGTGTGTCATGCGTTGGAGAAGGAGAGTCCTGCTGTGTGTGTGTCCTGTGTTGGAAAAGTGGAATCCTACTGGGTGTGTGTCGTGTGTTGGAAAAGAAATATCCTGCTGGGTGTGTGTCGTGTGTTGGAAAAGAAATATCCTGCTGGGTGTGTGTCGTGTGTTGGAGAAGGGGAGTCCTGCTGGGTGTGTGTCGTGTGTTGGAGAAGGAGAGTCCTGCTGGGTGTGTGTCGTGTGTTGGTGAAGGAGAGGGTCCTTCTGTGTGTGTGTCGTGTGTTGGAGAAGGAGAGTCCTGCTGGGTGTGTGTCGTGTGTTGGTGAAGGAGAGGGTCCTTCTGTGTGTGTGTCGTGTGCTGAAAAAGGAGTGTCCTGCTGGGTTCGTGTTGTGCGTTGGAAAAGAAGAGTACTGCTGGGTGTGTGTCGTGAGTTGGAGAAGGAGAGTCCTGCTGGGTGTGTGTCGTATCTTGGACAAGGAGAGAGTCCTGCTTGGAGAAAGAGAGAGTCCTGCTTGGAGAAGGAGAGAGTCCTGGTGTGTGTGTCTTGTGTTGGAGAAGGAGAGAGTCCTGCTTGGAGAAAGAGAGAGTCCTGCTTGGAGAAGGAGAAAGTCCTGGTGTGTGTGTCTTGTGTTGGAGAAGGAGAGAGTCCTGCTTGGAGAAGGAGAAAGTCCTGGTGTGTGTGTCTTGTGTTGGAGAAGGAGAGAGTCCTGCTTGGAGAGGGAGAGAGTCCTGGTGTGTGTGTCTTGTGTTGGAGAGGGAGAGAGTCCTGCTGGGTACGTGTCGTTTGTTGGGAAATAAGAGTCCTACTGGGTGTGTGTCGTGTGTTGGAAAAGAGATGTCCTGATTGGTGTGTGTCATGTGTTGGAAAAGAGATGTCCTGATTGGTGTGTGTCATGTGTTGGAAAAGAGATGTCCTGATTGGTGTGTGTCGTGCGTTGGAGAAGGAGAGTCCTGCTGGGTGTGTGTCGTGTGTTGGTGAAGGAGAGGGTCCTTCTGTGTGTGTGTCGTGTGCTGAAAAAGGAGTGTCCTGCTGGGTTCGTGTTGTGCGTTGGAAAAGAAGAGTACTGCTGGGTGTGTGTCGTGAGTTGGAGAAGGAGAGTCCTGCTGGGTGTGTGTCGTATCTTGGACAAGGAGAGTGTCCTGCTTGGAGAAAGAGAGAGTCCTGGTGTGTGTGTCTTGTGTTGGAGAAGGAGAGAGTCCTGCTTGGAGAGGGAGAGAGTCCTGCTGGGTACGTGTCTTTTGTTGGGAAATAAGAGTCCTACTGGGTGTGTGTCATGTGTTGGAAAAGAGATGTCCTGCTGGGTGTGTGTCATGTGTTGGAAAAGAGATGTCCTGATTGGTGTGTGTCGTGCGTTGGAGAAGGATAGAGTCCTGCTGGGTGATTGTCATGTGTTGGAGAAGGAGAGAGTCCTGCTGGGTGTGTGTCGTGTGTTGGAAAAGAAGAGTCCTGCTGGGTGTTTGTTGTGTGTTGGAAAAGAAGAGTCCTGCTGGGTGTTTGTTGTGTGTTGGAGATGGAGAGAGTCCTGCTGAGTGTTTGTTGGCGTTAGAAAAGAAGAGACCTGCTGGGTGTGTGTCGTGTGTTGGAAAAGAAGAGTCCTGCTGGGTGTGTGTCGTGTGTTGGAAAAGAAGAGTCCTGCTGGGTGTGTGTCGTGTGTTGGAAAAGAAGAGTCCTGCTGGATGTGTGTTGAACTTTGGAAAAGAAGAGTCCTGCTGGGTGTGTGTCATGTGTTAGAAAAGAAGAGTCCTGCTGGGTGTGTGTCGTGTGTTGGAAAAGAAGAGTCCTGCTGGGTGTGTGTCGTGTGTTGGAAAATAAGAGTCCTGCTGGGTGTGTGTCGTGTGTTGGAAAAGAAGAGTCCTGCTGGGTGTGTGTCGTGTGTTGGAAAAGAAGAGTCCTGCTGGGTGTGTGTTGAACTTTGGAAAAGAAGAGTCCTGCTGTGTGTGTGTCGTGTGTTGGAAAAGAAGAGTCCTGCTGGGTGTGTGTCGTGTCTTGGAGAAGGAAACAGTCCTGCTGGGTGTGTGTCATGTGTTGGAAAAGAGATGTCCTGATTGGTGTGTGTCGTGCGTTGGAGAAGGAGAGTCCTGCTGGGTCTGTGTCGTGTGTTGGAGAAGGAGAGAGTCCTGCTGGGTGTGTGTCGTGTGTTGGAGAAGGAGAGAGTCCTGCTGGGTGTATGTTGTGTGCTGGAGGAGAGTCCTGCTGTGTGTGTGTCACATGTTGTAAAAGTAGGGTCCTGCTGGGTGTGTGTCGTGCGTTGGAGAAGGAGAGAGTCCTGCTTGGAGAAGGAGAGAGTCCTCCTTGGAGAAGGAGAGAGCCCTGCTTGGAGAAGGAGAGAGTCCTCCTTGGAGAAGGAGAGAGCCCTGCTTGGAGAAAGAGAGAGTCCTGGTGTGTGTGTGTCGTGTGTTGGAGAAGGAGAGAGTCCTGCTAGGTGTCTGTTGTGCGTTGGAAAAGAAGAGTCCTGCTGGGTGTGTGTCGAGTGTTGGAGAAGAAGAGAGTCCTGCTTGGAGAAGGAGAGAGTCCTGGTTTGTGTGTCGTGTGTTGGAGAAGGAGAGAGTCCTGCTTGGAGAAGGAGAGAGTCCTGCTTGGAGAAGGAGAGAGTCCTGGTTTGTGTGTCGTGTGTTGGAGAAGGAGAGAGTCCTTCTTGGAGAAGGAGAGAGTCCTGCTTGGAGAAGGAGAGAGTCCTGCTTGGAGAAGGAGAGAGTCCTTCTTGGAGAAGGAGAGAGTCCTTCTTGGAGAAGGAGAGAGTCCTTCTTGGAGAAGGAGAGAGTCCTTCTTGGAGAAGGAGAGAGTCCTGCTTGGAGAAGGAGCGAGTCCTTGTGTGTGTGTCGTGTGTTGGAGAAGGAGAGAGTCCTGCTTGGAGAAGGAGAGAGTCCTGCTTGGAGAAGGAGAGAGTCCTGGTGTGTGTGTCGTGTGTTGGAGAAGGAGAGAGTCCTGCTTGGAGAAGGAGAGAGTCCTGCTTGGAGAAGGAGAGAGTCCTGGTGTGTGTGTCGTGTGTTGGAGAAGGAGAGAGTCCTGCTTGGAGAAGGAGAGAGTCCTGCTTGGAGAAGGAGAGAGTCCTGGTGTGTGTGTCGTGTGTTGGAGAAGGAGAGAGTCCTGCTTGGAGAAGGAGAGAGTCCTGCTTGGAGAAGGAGAGAGTCCTGGTGTGTGTGTCGTGTGTTGGAGAAGGAGAGAGTCCTTCTTGGAGAAGGAGAGAGTCCTGCTTGGAGAAGGAGCGAGTCCTTGTGTGTGTGTCGTGTGTTGGAGAAGGAGAGAGTCCTGCTTGGAGAAGGAGAGAGTCCTTCTTGGAGAAGGAGAGAGTCCTGCTTGGAGAAGGAGCGAGTCCTTGTGTGTGTGTCGAGTGTTGGAGAAGAAGAGAGTCCTGCCTGGAGAAGGAGAGAGTCCTGGTTTGTGTGTCGTGTGTTGGAGAAGGAGAGAGTCCTGCTTGGAGAAGGAGAGAGTCCTGCTTGGAGAAGGAGAGAGTCCTGCTTGGAGAAGGAGAGAGTCCTGCTTGGAGAAGGAGAGAGTCCTGCTTGGAGAAGGAGAGAGTCCTGGTGTGTGTGTCGTGTGTTGGAGAAGGAGGGAGTTCTGCTTGGACAGGGAGAGAGATCTGCTGAGTGTGTATCATGTGTGTTGGAGAAGTAGAGTCCTGCTGGGTGTATGTTGTGCATTGGAAAAGAAGAGTCCTGCTGGGTGTGTGTCGTGTCTTGGATAGGGAGAGAGTCCTGCTTGGAGAAGGAGAGAGTCCTGCTTGGAGAAGGAGAGAGTCCTAGTATGTGTGTGTCGTGTTTTGGAGAAGGAGAGAGTCCTGGTGCGTGTGTGTCGTGTTTTGGAGAAGGAGAGAGTCCTGCTTGGAGAAGGAGAGAGTCCTGCTTGGAGAAGGAGAGAGTCCTGGTGTGTGTGTGTCGTGTTTTGGAGAAGGAGAGAGTCCTGTTGGAGAAGGAGAGAGTCCTGCTTGGAGAGGGAGAGAGGTCTGCTGGGTGTGTGTCGTGTGTTGGAGAGGGAGAGAGTCCTGCTGGGTGTTTGTCGTGTGTTGGAGTAGGAGAGAGTCCTGCTGGGTGTTTGTCGTGTGTTGGAGTAGGAGAGAGTCCTGCTTGGAGAAGGAGAGAGTCCTGCTGGGTGTGTCGTGTGTTGGAGAAGGAGGGAGTCCTGCTGGGTGTGTGTCGTGTGTTGGAGAAGGAGAGAGTCGTGCTGGGTGTATGTTGTGCGTTGGAAAAGAAGAGTCCTGCTGGGTGTATGTTGTGCGTTGGAAAAGAAGAGTCCTGCTGGGTGTGTGTCGTTTGTTGGGAAATAAGAGTCCTGCTGGGTGTTTGTCATGTGTTGGAGAAGGAGAGAGTCCTGCTTGGAGAAGGAGAGAGTCCTTCTTGGAGAAGGAGCGAGTCCTGGTGTGTGTGTCGTGTGTTGGAGAAGGAGAGAGTCCTGCTTGGAGAAGGAGAGAGTCCTGCTTGGAGAAGGAGAGAGTCCTGGTTTGTGTGTCGTGTGTTGGAGAAGGAGAGAGTCCTGCTTGGAGAAGGAGAGAGTCCTGCTTGGAGAAGGAGAGAGTCCTGGTGTGTGTGTCGAGTGTTGGAGAAGAAGAGAGTCCTGCCTGGAGAAGGAGAGAGTCCTGGTTTGTGTGTCGTGTGTTGGAGAAGGAGAGAGTCCTGCTTGGAGAAGGAGAGAGTCCTGCTTGGAGAAGGAGAGAGTCCTGGTGTGTGTGTCGTGTGTTGGAGAAGGAGGGAGTTCTGCTTGGACAGGGAGAGAGATCTGCTGAGTGTGTATCATGTGTGTTGGAGAAGTAGAGTCCTGCTGGGTGTATGTTGTGCATTGGAAAAGAAGAGTCCTGCTGGGTGTGTGTCGTGTCTTGGATAGGGAGAGAGTCCTGCTTGGAGAAGGAGAGAGTCCTGCTTGGAGAAGGAGAGAGTCCTGGTGTGTGTGTGTCGTGTTTTGGAGAAGGAGAGTCCTGTTGGAGAAGGAGAGAGTACTGGTGCGTGTGTGTCGTGTTTTGGAGAAGGAGAGAGTCCTGCTTGGAGAAGGAGAGAGTCCTGCTTGGAGAAGGAGAGAGTCCTGGTGTGTGTGTGTCGTGTTTTGGAGAAGGAGAGAGTCCTGTTGGAGAAGGAGAGAGTCCTGCTTGGAGAGGGAGAGAGGTCTGCTGGGTGTGTGTCGTGTGTTGGAGAGGGAGAGAGTCCTGCTGGGTGTTTGTCGTGTGTTGGAGTAGGAGAGAGTCCTGCTGGGTGTTTGTCGTGTGTTGGAGTAGGAGAGAGTCCTGCTTGGAGAAGGAGAGAGTCCTGGTGTGTGTGTCGTGTGTTGGAGAAGGAGAGAGTCCTGCTGGGTGTATGTTGTGCGTTGGAAAAGAAGAGTCCTGCTGGGTGTATGTTGTGCGTTGGAAAAGAAGAGTCCTGCTGGGTGTGTGTCGTTTGTTGGGAAATAAGAGTCTTGCTGGGTGTTTGTCATGTGTTGGAGAAGGAGAGAGTCCTGCTGGGTGTTTGTTGTTTATTGGAGAAGGAGAGAGTCCTGCTTGGAGAGAGAGAGATCTGCTGAGTGTGTATCATGTGTTGGAGAAGGAGAGAGTCCTGCTGGGTGTGTGTCGTGTGTTGGAGAAGGATAGAGTCCTGCTGGGTGTGTGTCCTGTGTTGGAGAAGGAGGGAGTCCTGCTGTGGGTGTGTCGTGTGTTGGAGAAGGAGAGAGTCCTGCTGGGTCTGTGTCGTGTGTTGGAGAAGGATAGAGTCCTGCTGGGTGTGTGTCCTGTGTTGGAGAAGGAGGGAGTCCTGCTGTGGGTGTGTCGTGTGTTGGAGAAGGAGAGAGTCCTGCTTGGAGAAAGAGAGAGTCCTGGTGTGTGTGTGTCATGTGTTGGAGAAGGAGAGAGTCCTGCTTGGAGAAAGAGAGAGTCCTGGTGTGTGTGTGTCGTGTTTTGGAGAAGGAGAGAGTTCTGCTGGGTGTTTGTCATGTGTTGGAGAAGTAGAGAGTCCTGCTGGGTGTGTGTTGTGCGTTGGAAAAGAAGAGTCCTGCTGGGTGTGTGTTGTGTGTTGGGAAATAAGAGTCCTGCTGGGTGTGTGTTGTGTATTGGAAAAGAAGAGTCCTGCTGGGTGTGTGTTGTGCGTTGGAAAAGAAGAGTCTTGCTGGGTACGTGTCGTTTGTTGGGAAATAAGAGTCCTACTGGGTGTGTGTTGTGCGTTGGAAAAGAAGAGTCTTGCTGGGTACGTGTCGTTTGTTGGGAAATAAGAGTCCTACTGGGTGTGTGTCGTGTATTGGAAAAGAAGAGTCCTGCTGGGTGTGTGTTGTGCGTTGGAAAAGAAGAGTCTTGCTGGGTACGTGTCGTTTGTTGGGAAATAAGAGTCCTACTGGGTGTGTGTCGTGTGTTGGAAAAGAAGAGTCCTGCTGGGTGTGTGTTGTGCGTTGGAAAAGAAGAGTCCTGCTGGGTACGTGTCGTTTGTTGGGAAATAAGAGTCCTACTGGGTGTGTGTCGTGTGTTGGAAAAGAAGAGTCCTGCTGGGTCGTGTGTTGTGTGTTGGGAAATAAGAGTCCTGCTGGGTGTGTGTTGTGCGTTGGAAAAGAAGAGTCCTGCTGGGTACGTGTTTGTTTGTTGGGAAATAAGAGTCCTACTGGGTGTGTGTCGTGTGTTGGAAAAGAAGAGTCCTGCTGGGTGTGTGTCGTGTGTTGGAGAAGGAGAGTCCTGCTGGGTGTGTGTCCTGTGTTGGAGAAGGAGGGAGTCCTGCTGGGTGTGTGTCGTGTGTTGGAGAAGGAGAGAATCCTGCTGGGTGTGTGTCGTGTGTTGGAGAAGGAGAGAGTCCTGCTGGGTGTGTGTCGTGTGTTGGAGAAGGAGAGAGTCCTGCTGGGTGTGTGTCGTGTGTTGGAGAAGGAGAGAGTCCTGCTGGGTGTGTGTCGTGTGTTGGAGAAGGAGGGAGTCCTGCTGGGTGTGTGTCGTGTGTTGGAGAAGGAGAGAGTCCTGCTGGGTGTGTGTCGTGTGTTGGAGAAGGAGAGAGTCCTGCTGGGTGTGTGTTGTGTGTTGGAGAAGGAGAGAGTCCTGCTGGGTGTGTGTCGTGTGTTGGAGAAGGAGAGAATCCTGCTGGGTGTGTGTCGTGTGTTGGAGAAGGAGAGAGTCCTGCTGGGTGTGTGTCGTGTGTTGGAGAAGGATAGAGTCCTGCTGGGTGTGTGTCGTGTGTTGGAGAAGGAGAGAGTCCTGCTGGGTGTGTGTCGTGTGTTGGAGAAGGAGAGAATCCTGCTGGGTGTGTGTCGTGTGTTGGAGAAGGAGAGAGTCCTGCTGGGTGTGTGTCCTGTGTTGGAGAAGGAGGGAGTCCTGCTGGGTGTGTGTCGTGTGTTGGAGAAGGATAGAGTCCTGCTGGGTGTGTGTCGTGTGTCGGAGAAGGATAGAGTCCTGCTGGGTGTGTGTCGTGTGTTGGAGAAGGAGAGAGTCCTGCTGGGTGTGTGTCGTGTGTTGGAGAAGGAGAGAGTCCTGGTGTGTGTGTGTGTCCTGTGTTGGAGAAGGAGAGAGTCCTGCTGGGTGTGTGTCGTGTGTTGGAGAAGGAGGGAGTCCTGCTGGGTGTGTGTCGTGTGTTGGAGAAGGAGAGAGTCCTGCTGGGTGTGTGTCGTGTGTTGGAGAAGGAGGGAGTCCTGCTGGGTGTGTGTCCTGTGTTGGAGAAGGAGGGAGTCCTGCTGGGTGTGTGTCCTGTGTTGGAGAAGGAGGGAGTCCTGCTGGGTGTGTGTCGTGTGTTGGAGAAGGAGAGAGTCCTGCTGGGTGTGTGTCCTGTGTTGGAGAAGGAGGGAGTCCTGCTGGGTGTGTGTCGTGTGTTGGAGAAGGAGATAGTCCTGCTGGGTGTGTGTCGTGTGTTGGAGAAGGAGAGAGTCCTGCTGGGTCTGTGTCGTGTGTTGGAGAAGGAGAGAGTCCTGCTGGGTCTGTGTCGTGTGTTGGAGAAGGATAGAGACCTGCTGGGTGTGTGTCGTGTGTTGGAGAAGGAGGGAGTCCTGCTGGGTGTGTGTCGTGTGTCGGAGAAGGAGAGAGTCCTGGTCTGTGAGTGTCGTGTGTTGGAGAAGGAGAGAGTCCTGCTGGGTGTGTGTTGTGTGTTGGAGAAGGAGAGAGTCCTGGTGTGTGTGTGTCGTGTGTTGGAGAAGGAGAGAGTCCTGGTGTGTGTGTGTCGTGTGTTGGAGAAGGAGAGAGTCCTGCTGGGTGTGTGTCGTGAGTTGGAGAAGGAGAGGGTCCTGCTGGGTGTGTGTCGTGTCTTGGAGAAGGAGAGAGTCCTGCTGGGTGTGTGTCGTGAGTTGGAGAAGGGGAGTCCTGCTGGGTGTGTGTCGTGTCTTGGAGAAGGAAACAGTCCTGCTGGGTGTGTGTCGTGTCTTGGAGAAGGGGAGTCCTGCTGGGTGTGTGTCGTGTCTTGGAGAAGGAAACAGTCCTGCTGGGTGTGTGTCGTGTGTTGGAGAAGGAGAGAGTCCTGCTTGGAGAAGGAGAGAGTCCTTCTTGGAGAAGGAGAGAGTCCTGCTTGGAGAAGGAGCGAGTCCTTGTGTGTGTGTCGAGTGTTGGAGAAGAAGAGAGTCCTGCCTGGAGAAGGAGAGAGTCCTGGTTTGTGTGTCGTGTGTTGGAGAAGGAGAGAGTCCTGCTTGGAGAAGGAGAGAGTCCTGCTTGGAGAAGGAGAGAGTCCTGCTTGGAGAAGGAGAGAGTCCTGCTTGGAGAAGGAGAGAGTCCTGCTTGGAGAAGGAGAGAGTCCTGGTGTGTGTGTCGTGTGTTGGAGAAGGAGGGAGTTCTGCTTGGACAGGGAGAGAGATCTGCTGAGTGTGTATCATGTGTGTTGGAGAAGTAGAGTCCTGCTGGGTGTATGTTGTGCATTGGAAAAGAAGAGTCCTGCTGGGTGTGTGTCGTGTCTTGGATAGGGAGAGAGTCCTGCTTGGAGAAGGAGAGAGTCCTGCTTGGAGAAGGAGAGAGTCCTAGTATGTGTGTGTCGTGTTTTGGAGAAGGAGAGAGTCCTGGTGCGTGTGTGTCGTGTTTTGGAGAAGGAGAGAGTCCTGCTTGGAGAAGGAGAGAGTCCTGCTTGGAGAAGGAGAGAGTCCTGGTGTGTGTGTGTCGTGTTTTGGAGAAGGAGAGAGTCCTGTTGGAGAAGGAGAGAGTCCTGCTTGGAGAGGGAGAGAGGTCTGCTGGGTGTGTGTCGTGTGTTGGAGAGGGAGAGAGTCCTGCTGGGTGTTTGTCGTGTGTTGGAGTAGGAGAGAGTCCTGCTGGGTGTTTGTCGTGTGTTGGAGTAGGAGAGAGTCCTGCTTGGAGAAGCAGAGAGTCCTGCTGGGTGTGTCGTGTGTTGGAGAAGCAGAGAGTCCTGCTGGGTGTGTATCATGTGTTGGAGAGGGAGAGAGTCCTGCTGGGTGTTTGTCGTGTGTTGGAGTAGGAGAGAGTCCTGCTTGGAGAAGGAGAGAGTCCTGGTGTGTGTGTCGTGTGTTGGAGAAGGAGGGAGTCCTGCTGGGTGTGTGTCGTGTGTTGGAGAAGGAGAGAGTCCTGCTGGGTGTGTGTCGTGTGTTGGAGAAGGAGAGAGTCCTGCTGGGTGTATGTTGTGCGTTGGAAAAGAAGAGTCCTGCTGGGTGTATGTTGTGCGTTGGAAAAGAAGAGTCCTGCTGGGTGTGTGTCGTTTGTTGGGAAATAAGAGTCCTGCTGGGTGTTTGTCATGTGTTGGAGAAGGAGAGAGTCCTGCTGGGTGTTTGTTGTGCATTGGAGAAGGAGAGAGTCCTGCTTGGAGAGAGAGAGATCTGCTGAGTGTGTATCATGTGTTGGAGAAGGAGAGAGTCCTGCTGGGTGTGTGTCGTGTGTTGGAGAAGGATAGAGTCCTGCTGGGTGTGTATCATGTGTTGGAGAAGGAGAGAGTCCTGCTGGGTGTGTGGTGTGTTGGAGAAGGATAGAGTTCTGCTGGGTGTGTGTCCTGTGTTGGAGAAGGATAGAGTCCTGCTGGGTGTGTGTCCTGTGTTGGAGAAGGAGGGAGTCCTGCTGTGGGTGTGTCGTGTGTTGGAGAAGGAGAGAGTCCTGCTTGGAGAGGGAGAGAGTCCTGGTGTGTGTGTGTCGTGTTTTGGACAAGGAGAGCGTCCTGCTTGGAGAAAGAGAGAGTCCTGGTGTGTGTGTGTCGTGTTTTGGAGAAGGAGAGCGTCCTGCTTGGAGAAAGAGAGAGTCCTGGTGTGTGTGTGTCGTGTTTTGGACAAGGAGAGCGTCCTGCTTGGAGAAAGAGAGAGTCCTGGTGTGTGTGTGTCGTGTTTTGGAGAAGGAGAGCGTCCTGCTTGGAGAAAGAGAGAGTCCTGGTGTGTGTGTGTCGTGTTTTGGAGAAGGAGAGAGTCCTGCTTGGAGAGGGAGAGAGTTCTGCTGGGTGTGTATCATGTGTTGGAGAAGGAGAGAGTCCTGCTGGGTGTGTGTTGTGCGTTGGAAAAGAAGAGTCCTGCTGGGTACGTGTCGTTTGTTGGGAAATAAGAGTCCTACTGGGTGTGTGTCGTGTGTTGGAAAAGAAGAGTCCTGCTGGGTGTGTGTTGTGTGTTGGGAAATAAGAGTCCTGCTGGGTGTGTGTTGTGCGTTGGAAAAGAAGAGTCCTGCTGGGTACGTGTCGTTTGTTGGGAAATAAGAGTCCTACTGGGTGTGTGTCGTGTGTTGGAGAAGGAGAGTCCTGCTGGTTGCATGTTGAGCATTGGAAAAGAAGAGTCCTGCTGGGTGTGTGTTGTGCGTTGGAAAAGAAGAGTACTGCTGGGTGTGTGTTGTGCGTTGGAGAAGGAGAGTCCTGCTGGCTGTGTGTCTTGTCTTGGACAAGGAGAGAGTCCTGCTGGCTGTGTGTCTTGTCTTGGACAAGGAGAGAGTCCTGCTGGCTGTGTGTCTTGTCTTGGACAAGGAGAGAGTCCTGCTTGGAGAAGGAGAGTGCTGCTGGGTCTGTGCCGTATGTTGGAGAAGGATAGAGTCCTGCTTGGTTTGTGTCGGTTGCAGCAGAAGGAGAGAGTCCTGCTGGGTGTATGTTGTGCATTGGAAAAGAAGAGTCCTGCTGGGTGTGTGTTGTGTGTTGGAGAAGGAGCGAGTCCTTGTGTGTGTGTCGTGTGCTGGAGAAGCAGAGTCCTACTGGGTGTGTGTTGTGCGTTGGAAAAGAAGAGTACTGCTTGGTGTGTGTTGTGCATTGGAGAAGGAGAGTCCTGCTGGCTGTGTGTCTTGTCTTGGACAAGGAGAGAGTCCTGCTTGGAGAAGGAGAGAGTCCTGCTTGGGCTTGGAGAAGGAGAGAGTCCTGCTTGGAGAAGGAGAGAGTCCTGCTTGGACAAGGAGAGAGTCCTGTTGGAGAAGGAGAGAGTCCTGCTCGGAGAGGGAGAGAGTTCTGCTGGGTGTGTATCATATGTTGGAGAAGGAGAGAGTCCTGCTGGGTGTTTGTCGTGTGTTGGAGAAGGAGAAAGTCCTGCTGGGTGTTTGTCGTGTGTTGGAGAAGGAGAAAGTCCTGCTGGGTGTATGTTGTGCATTGGAAAAGAAGAGTCCTACTGGGTGTGTGTCGTGTGTTGGAAAAGAAATGTCCTACTGGGTGTGTGTCATGTGCTGGGGAAGTAGAGTCCTACTGGGTGTGTGTCGTGTGTTGGAAAAGAAATGTCCTGCTGGGTGTGTGTCATGTGCTGGGGAAGTAGAGTCCTACTGGGTGTGTGTCGTGTGTTGAAAAAGAAGTGTCTTGCTTTGTGTTTGTTGTGCGTTGGAAAAGAAGAGTCCTGCTGGCAGTGTGTCGTGTGTTGGAGAAGGAGAGTCCTGCTGGTTGTGTGTCGTGTCTTGGACAAGGAGAGAGTCCTGCTTCGAGAAGGAGGGTCCTGCTGGGTGTGTGTCGTGTGCTGGAGAAAAGAGAGTCCTGCTGGGTTTGTGTCGTGTCTTGGACAAGGAGAGAGTCCTGCTTGGAGAAGGAGAGAGTACTGCTTGGAGAAGGAGAGAGTACTGCTTGGACAAGGAGAGAGTCCTGCTTGGAGAAGCAGAGAGTCCTGCTTGGAGAAGCAGAGAGTCCTGCTTGGAGAAGGATAGAGTTCTGCTTGGAGAATGAGAGAGTCCTGCTTGGAGAAGGATAGAGTTCTGCTTGGAGAATGAGAGAGTCCTGCTTGGACAAGGAGAGAGTACTGCTTGGACAAGGAGAGAGTACTGCTTGGAGAAGGAGAGAGTCCTGCTTGGAGAAGGAGAGAGTACTGCTTGGAGAAGCAGAGAGTCCTGCTTGGAGAAGGATAGAGTTCTGCTTGGAGAATGAGAGAGTCCTGCTTGGAGAAGGAGAGAGTCCTGGTGTGTGTGTGTCGTGTGTTGGAGAAGGAAACAGTCCTGCTGGGTGTTTGTTGTGTGTTGGAGAAGGGGAGTCCTGCTGGGTGTGTGTCGTGCGTTGGTGAAGGAGAGGGTCCTTCTGTGTGTGTGTCGTGTGCTGAAGAAGGAGTGTCCTGCTGGGTTCGTGTCGTATGTTTGAAAAGAAGAGTCCTCATGGGTGTGTGTTGTGCGTTGGAAAAGAAGAGTCCTGCTGGGTGTGTGTCGTGTCTTGGACAAGGAGAGCGTCCTGCTTGGAGAAGGAGAGAGTCCTGGTGTGTATGTGTCGTGTTTTGGAGAAGGAGAGAGTCCTGTTGGAGAAGGAGAGAGTCCTGCTTGGAGAGGGAGAGAGTCCTCCTCGGTGTTTGTCATGTGTTGGAGAAGGAGAGAGTCCTGCTGGGTGTGTGTCATGCGTTGGAGAAGGAGAGTCCTGCTGTGTGTGTGTCCTGTGTTGGAAAAGTGGAGTCCTACTGGGTGTGTGTCGTGTGTTGGAGAAGGGGAGTCCTGCTGGGTGTGTGTCGTGTGTTGGAGAAGGGGAGTCCTGCTGGGTGTGTGTCGTGTGTTGGTGAAGGAGAGTGTCCTTCTGTGTGTGTGTCGTGTGCTGAAAAAGGAGTGTCCTGCTGGGTTCGTGTTGTGCGTTGGAAAAGAAGAGTACTGCTGGGTGTGTGTCGTGTGCTGGGGAAGTAGAGTCGTACTGGGTGTGTGTCGTGTGTTGGAGAAGGGGAGTCCTGCTGGGTGTGTGTCGTGTGTTGGAGAAGGAGAGAGTCCTGCTTGGAGAAGGAGAGAGTCCTGCTTGGAGAAGGAGCGAGTCCTTGTGTGTGTGTCGTGTGTTGGAGAAGGAGAGAGTCCTGCTTGGAGAAGGAGAGAGTCCTGCTTGGAGAAGGAGAGAGTCCTGGTGTGTGTGTCGTGTGTTGGAGAAGGAGGGAGTTCTGCTTGGACAGGGAGAGAGATCTGCTGAGTGTGTATCATGTGTGTTGGAGAAGTAGAGTCCTGCTGGGTGTATGTTGTGCATTGGAAAAGAAGAGTCCTGCTGGGTGTGTGTCGTGTCTTGGATAGGGAGAGAGTCCTGCTTGGAGAAGGAGAGAGTCCTGCTTGGAGAAGGAGAGAGTCCTGGTGTGTGTGTGTCGTGTTTTGGAGAAGGAGAGAGTCCTGTTGGAGAAGGAGAGAGTCCTGCTTGGAGAGGGAGAGAGGTCTGCTGGGTGTGTGTCATGTGTTGGAGAGGGAGAGAGTCCTGCTGGGTGTTTGTCGTGTGTTGGAGTAGGAGAGAGTCCTGCTGGGTGTTTGTCGTGTGTTGGAGTAGGAGAGAGTCCTGCTTGGAGAAGGAGAGAGTCCTGGTGTGTGTGTCGTGTGTTGGAGAAGGAGGGAGTCCTGCTGGGTGTGTGTCGTGTGTTGGAGAAGGAGAGAGTCCTGCTGGGTGTATGTTGTGCATTGGAAAAGAAGAGTCCTGCTGGGTGTGTGTCGTTTGTTGGGAAATAAGAGTCCTGCTGGGTGTGTGTCGTTTGTTGGGAAATAAGAGTCCTGCTGGGTGTTTGTCATGTGTTGGAGAAGGAGAGAGTCCTGCTGGGTGTTTGTTGTGCATTGGAGAAGGAGAGAGTCCTGCTTGGAGAGAGAGAGATCTGCTGAGTGTGTATCATGTGTTGGAGAAGGAGAGAGTCCTGCTGGGTGTGTGTCGTGTGTTGGAGAAGGAGAGAGTCCTGCTGGGTGTGTGTCGTGTGTTGGAGAAGGATAGAGTCCTGCTGGGTGTGTGTCCTGTGTTGGAGAAGGAGGGAGTCCTGCTGTGGGTGTGTCGTGTGTTGGAGAAGGAGAGAGTCCTGCTTGGAGAAAGAGAGAGTCCTGGTGTGTGTGTGTCGTGTGATGGAGAAGGAGAGTCCTGCTGGGTGTGTGTCGTGTCTTGGACAAGGAGAGCGTCCTGCTTGGAGAGGGAGAGAGTCCTGCTGGGTGTGTATCATGTGTTGGAGAAGGAGAGAGTCCTGCTGGGTGTGTGTTGTGCGTTGGAAAAGAAGAGTCCTGCTGGGTGTGTGTCGTTTGTTGGGAAATAAGAGTCCTACTGGGTGTGTGTCGTGTGTTGGAAAAGAAGAGTCCTGCTGGGTGTGTGTTGTGTGTTGGGAAATAAGAGTCCTGCTGGGTGTGTGTTGTGCGTTGGAAAAGAAGAGTCCTGCTGGGTGTGTGTCGTTTGTTGGGAAATAAGAGTCCTACTGGGTGTGTGTTGTGCGTTGGAAAAGAAGAGTCCTACTGGGTGTGTGTCGTTTGTTGGGAAATAAGAGTCCTACTGGGTGTGTGTTGTGCGTTGGAAAAGAAGAGTCCTACTGGGTGTGTGTCGTTTGTTGGGAAATAAGAGTCCTGCTGGGTGTGTGTTGTGCGTTGGAAAAGAAGAGTCCTACTGGGTGTGTGTCGTTTGTTGGGAAATAAGAGTCCTACTGGGTGTGTGTCGTGTGTTGGAGAAGGAGAGTCCTGCTGGTTGCATGTTGAGCATTGGAAAAGAAGAGTCCTGCTGGGTGTGTGTTGTGCGTTGGAAAAGAAGAGTACTGCTGGGTGTGTGTTGTGCGTTGGAGAAGGAGAGTCCTGCTGGCTGTGTGTCTTGTCTTGGACAAGGAGAGAGTCCTGCTGGCTGTGTGTCTTGTCTTGGACAAGGAGAGAGTCCTGCTGGCTGTGTGTCTTGTCTTGGACAAGGAGAGAGTCCTGCTTGGAGAAGGAGAGTGCTGCTGGGTCTGTGCCGTGTGTTGGAGAAGGATAGAGTCCTGCTTGGTGTGTGTCGGTTGCAGCAGAAGGAGAGAGTCCTGCTGGGTGTATGTTGTGCATTGGAAAAGAAGAGTCCTGCTGGGTGTGTGTTGTGTGTTGGAGAAGGAGCGAGTCCTTGTGTGTGTGTCGTGTGCTGGAGAAGCAGAGTCCTACTGGGTGTGTGTTGTGCGTTGGAAAAGAAGAGTACTGCTTGGTGTGTGTTGTGCATTGGAGAAGGAGAGTCCTGCTGGCTGTGTGTCTTGTCTTGGACAAGGAGAGAGTCCTGCTTGGAGAAGGAGAGAGTCCTGCTTGGGCTTGGAGAAGGAGAGAGTCCTGCTTGGAGAAGGAGAGAGTCCTGCTTGGACAAGGAGAGAGTCCTGTTGGAGAAGGAGAGAGTCCTGCTTGGAGAAGGAGAGAGTCCTGCTTGGACAAGGAGAGAGTCCTGTTGGAGAAGGAGAGAGTCCTGCTCGGAGAGGGAGAGAGTTCTGCTGGGTGTGTATCATATGTTGGAGAAGGAGAGAGTCCTGCTGGGTGTTTGTCGTGTGTTGGAGAAGGAGAAAGTCCTGCTGGGTGTATGTTGTGCATTGGAAAAGAAGAGTCCTACTGGGTGTGTGTCGTGTGTTGGAAAAGAAATGTCCTGCTGGGTGTGTGTCATGTGCTGGGGAAGTAGAGTCCTACTGGGTGTGTGTCGTGTGTTGAAAAAGAAGTGTCTTGCTTTGTGTTTGTTGTGCGTTGGAAAAGAAGAGTCCTGCTGGCAGTGTGTCGTGTGTTGGAGAAGGAGAGTCCTGCTGGTTGTGTGTCGTGTCTTGGACAAGGAGAGAGTCCTGCTTCGAGAAGGAGGGTCCTGCTGGGTGTGTGTCGTGTGCTGGAGAAAAGAGAGTCCTGCTGGGTTTGTGTCGTGTACTGAAGAAGGAGTGTCCTGCTGGGTTCGTGTCGTATGTTTGAAAAGAAGAGTCCTCATGGGTGTGTGTTGTGCGTTGGAAAAGAAGAGTCCTGCTGGGTGTGTGTCGTGTCTTGGACAAGGAGAGCGTCCTGCTTGGAGAAGGAGAGAGTCCTGGTGTGTGTGTGTCGTGTTTTGGAGAAGGAGAGAGTCCTGTTGGAGAAGGAGAGAGTCCTGCTTGGAGAGGGAGAGAGTCCTCCTGGGTGTTTGTCATGTGTTGGAGAAGGAGAGAGTCCTGCTGGGTGTGTGTCCTGTGTTGGAAAAGTGGAGTCCTGCTGGGTGTGTGTCGTGTGTTGGAGAAGGGGAGTCCTGCTGGGTGTGTGTCGTGTGTTGGAGAAGGGGAGTCCTGCTGGGTGTGTGTCGTGTGTTGGTGAAGGAGAGTGTCCTTCTGTGTGTGTGTCGTGTGCTGAAAAAGGAGTGTCCTGCTGGGTTCGTGTTGTGCGTTGGAAAAGAAGAGTACTGCTGGGTGTGTGTCGTGTGCTGGGGAAGTAGAGTCGTACTGGGTGTGTGTCGTGTGTTGGAGAAGGGGAGTCCTACTGTGTGTGTGTCCTGTGTTGGAAAAGTGGAGTCCTGCTGGGTGTGTGTCGTGTGTTGGAGAAGGGGAGTCCTGCTGGGTGTGTGTCGTGTGTTGGAGAAGGGGAGTCCTGCTGGGTGTGTGTCGTGTGTTGGTGAAGGAGAGTGTCCTTCTGTGTGTGTGTCGTGTGCTGAAAAAGGAGTGTCCTGCTGGGTTCGTGTTGTGCGTTGGAAAAGAAGAGTACTGCTGGGTGTGTGTCGTGTGCTGGGGAAGTAGAGTCGTACTGGGTGTGTGTCGTGTGTTGGAGAAGGGGAGTCCTACTGGGTGTGTGTCGTGTGTTGGAGAAGGAGAGAGTCCTGCTTGGAGAAGGAGAGAGTCCTGCTTGGAGAAGGAGCGAGTCCTTGTGTGTGTGTCGTGTGTTGGAGAAGGAGAGAGTCCTGCTTGGAGAAGGAGAGAGTCCTGCTTGGAGAAGGAGAGAGTCCTGGTGTGTGTGTCGTGTGTTGGAGAAGGAGGGAGTTCTGCTTGGACAGGGAGAGAGATCTGCTGAGTGTGTATCATGTGTGTTGGAGAAGTAGAGTCCTGCTGGGTGTATGTTGTGCATTGGAAAAGAAGAGTCCTGCTGGGTGTGTGTCGTGTCTTGGATAGGGAGAGAGTCCTGCTTGGAGAAGGAGAGAGTCCTGCTTGGAGAAGGAGAGAGTCCTGGTGTGTGTGTGTCGTGTTTTGGAGAAGGAGAGAGTCCTGCTTGGAGAAGGAGAGAGTCCTGCTTGGAGAAGGAGAGAGTCCTGGTGTGTGTGTGTCGTGTTTTGGAGAAGGAGAGAGTCCTGTTGGAGAAGGAGAGAGTCCTGCTTGGAGAAGGAGAGAGGTCTGCTGGGTGTGTGTCGTGTGTTGGAGAGGGAGAGAGTCCTGCTGGGTGTTTGTCGTGTGTTGGAGTAGGAGAGAGTCCTGCTGGGTGTTTGTCGTGTGTTGGAGTAGGAGAGAGTCCTGCTTGGAGAAGGAGAGAGTCCTGCTGGGTGTGTATCATGTGTTGGAGAGGGAGAGAGTCCTGCTGGGTGTTTGTCGTGTGTTGGAGTAGGAGAGAGTCCTGCTTGGAGAAGGAGAGAGTCCTGGTGTGTGTGTCGTGTGTTGGAGAAGGAGGGAGTCCTGCTGGGTGTGTGTCGTGTGTTGGAGAAGGAGAGAGTCCTGCTGGGTGTATGTTGTGCGTTGGAAAAGAAGAGTCCTGCTGGGTGTATGTTGTGCGTTGGAAAAGAAGAGTCCTGCTGGGTGTGTGTCGTTTGTTGGGAAATAAGAGTCCTGCTGGGTGTTTGTCATGTGTTGGAGAAGGAGAGAGTCCTGCTGGGTGTTTGTTGTGCATTGGAGAAGGAGAGAGTCCTGCTTGGAGAGAGAGAGATCTGCTGAGTGTGTATCATGTGTTGGAGAAGGAGAGAGTCCTGCTGGGTGTGTGTCGTGTGTTGGAGAAGGAGAGAGTCCTGCTGGGTGTGTGTCGTGTGATGGAGAAGGAGAGTCCTGGTGTGTGTGTGTCGTGTTTTGGAGAAGGAGAGAGTCCTGCTTGGAGAGGGAGAGAGTTCTGCTGGGTGTGTATCATGTGTTGGAGAAGGAGAGAGTCCTGCTGGGTGTGTGTTGTGCGTTGGAAAAGAAGAGTCCTGCTGGGTACGTGTCGTTTGTTGGGAAATAAGAGTCCTACTGGGTGTGTGTCGTGTGTTGGAAAAGAAGAGTCCTGCTGGGTGTGTGTTGTGTGTTGGGAAATAAGAGTCCTGCTGGGTGTGTGTTGTGCGTTGGAAAAGAAGAGTCCTGCTGGGTACGTGTCGTTTGTTGGGAAATAAGAGTCCTACTGGGTGTGTGTCGTGTGTTGGAGAAGGAGAAAGTCCTGCTGGGTGTATGTTGTGCATTGGAAAAGAAGAGTCCTACTGGGTGTGTGTCGTGTGTTGGAAAAGAAATGTCCTACTGGGTGTGTGTCATGTGCTGGGGAAGTAGAGTCCTACTGGGTGTGTGTCGTGTGTTGAAAAAGAAGTGTCTTGCTTTGTGTTTGTTGTGCGTTGGAAAAGAAGAGTCCTGCTGGCAGTGTGTCGTGTGTTGGAGAAGGAGAGTCCTGCTGGTTGTGTGTCGTGTCTTGGACAAGGAGAGAGTCCTGCTTCGAGAAGGAGGGTCCTGCTGGGTGTGTGTCGTGTGCTGGAGAAAAGAGAGTCCTGCTGGGTTTGTGTCGTGTCTTGGACAAGGAGAGAGTCCTGCTTGGAGAAGGAGAGAGTACTGCTTGGAGAAGGAGAGAGTACTGCTTGGACAAGGAGAGAGTCCTGCTTGGAGAAGCAGAGAGTCCTGCTTGGAGAAGGATAGAGTTCTGCTTGGAGAATGAGAGAGTCCTGCTTGGAGAAGGATAGAGTTCTGCTTGGAGAATGAGAGAGTCCTGCTTGGACAAGGAGAGAGTACTGCTTGGACAAGGAGAGAGTACTGCTTGGACAAGGAGAGAGTACTGCTTGGAGAAGGAGAGAGTCCTGCTTGGAGAAGGAGAGAGTACTGCTTGGAGAAGCAGAGAGTCCTGCTTGGAGAAGGATAGAGTTCTGCTTGGAGAATGAGAGAGTCCTGCTTGGAGAAGGAGAGAGTCCTGGTGTGTGTGTGTCGTGTGTTGGAGAAGGAAACAGTCCTGCTGGGTGTTTGTTGTGTGTTGGAGAAGGGGAGTCCTGCTGGGTGTGTGTCGTGTGTTGGTGAAGGAGAGGGTCCTTCTGTGTGTGTGTCGTGTGCTGAAGAAGGAGTGTCCTGCTGGGTTCGTGTCGTATGTTTGAAAAGAAGAGTCCTCATGGGTGTGTGTTGTGCGTTGGAAAAGAAGAGTCCTGCTGGGTGTGTGTCGTGTCTTGGACAAGGAGAGCGTCCTGCTTGGAGAAGGAGAGAGTCCTGGTGTGTGTGTGTCGTGTTTTGGAGAAGGAGAGAGTCCTGTTGGAGAAGGAGAGAGTCCTGCTTGGAGAGGGAGAGAGTCCTCCTGGGTGTTTGTCATGTGTTGGAGAAGGAGAGAGTCCTGCTGGGTGTGTGTCATGCGTTGGAGAAGGAGAGTCCTGCTGTGTGTGTGTCCTGTGTTGGAAAAGTGGAGTCCTACTGGGTGTGTGTCGTGTGTTGGAAAAGAAATATCCTGCTGGGTGTGTGTCGTGTGTTGGAGAAGGGGAGTCCTGCTGGGTGTGTGTCGTGTGTTGGAGAAGGGGAGTCCTGCTGGGTGTGTGTCGTGTGTTGGTGAAGGAGAGGGTCCTTCTGTGTGTGTGTCGTGTGCTGAAAAAGGAGTGTCCTGCTGGGTTCGTGTTGTGCGTTGGAAAAGAAGAGTACTGCTGGGTGTGTGTCGTGAGTTGGAGAAGGAGAGTCCTGCTGGGTGTGTGTCGTATCTTGGACAAGGAGAGTGTCCTGCTTGGAGAAAGAGAGAGTCCTGGTGTGTGTGTCTTGTGTTGGAGAAGGAGAGAGTCCTGCTTGGAGAAGGAGAGAGTCCTGCTTGGAGAGGGAGAGAGTCCTGGTGTGTGTGTCTTGTGTTGGAGAAGGAGAGAGTCCTGCTTGGAGAGGGAGAGAGTCCTGCTTGGAGAGGGAGAGAGTCCTGCTGGGTACGTGTCGTGTGTTGGAAAAGAGATGTCCTGCTGGGTGTGTGTCATGTGTTGGAAAAGAGATGTCCTGATTGGTGTGTGTCGTGTGTTGGAGAAGGATAGAGTCCTGCTGGGTGATTGTCATGTGTTGGAGAAGGATAGAGTCCTGCTGGGTGATTGTCATGTGTTGGAGTAGGAGAGAGTCCTGCTGGGTGATTGTCATGTGTTGGAGTAGGAGAGAGTCCTGCTGGGTGTGTGTCGTGTGTTGGAAAAGAAGAGTCCTGCTGGGTGTTTGTTGTGTGTTGGAGATGGAGAGAGTCCTGCTGAGTGTTTGTTGTGTGTTGGAGATGGAGAGAGTCCTGCTGGGTGTATGTTGGCGTTAGAAAGGAAGAGACCTGCTGGGTGTGTGTCATGTGTTAGAAAAGAAGAGTCCTGCTGGGTACGTGTCATGTGTTAGAAAATAAGAGTCCTGCTGGGTGTGTGTCATGTGTTAGAAAAGAAGAGTCCTGCTGGGTGTGTGTCGTGTGTTGGAAAAGAAGAGTCCTGCTGGATGTGTGTTGAACTTTGGAAAAGAAGAGTCCTGCTGTGTGTGTGTCGTGTGTTGGAGAAGGAGAGTCCTGCTGGATGTTTGTTGTGTGTTGGAGAGAGAAGGAGCGAGTCCTGCTTGGAGAAGGAGAGAGTCCTGGTGTGTGTGTCATGTCTTGGAGAAGGAGAGAGTCCTGGTGTGTGTGTCGTGTCTTGGAGAAGGAGAGAGTCCTGGTGTGTGTGTCGTGTCTTGGAGAAGGAGAGAGTCCTGGTGTGTGTGTCGTGTCTTGGAGAAGGAGAGAGTCCTGGTGTGTGTGTCATGTCTTGGAGAAGGAGAGAGTCCTGGTGTGTGTGTCGTGTCTTGGAGAAGGAGAGAGTCCTGGTGTGTGTGTCGTGTCTTGGAGAAGGAGAGAGTCCTGGTGTGTGTGTCGTGTCTTGGAGAAGGAGAGAGTCCTGCTTGGAGAGGGAGAGAGATCTGGTGAGTGTGTATCATGTGTTGGAGAAGGAGAGAGTCCTGCTCGGTGTATGTTGTGTGTTGGAAAGAAGAGTCTTGCTGGGTGTGTGTCGTGTGTTGGAGAAGGAGGGAGTCCTGTCGGGTGTGTGTCGTGTGTTGGAGAAGGAGAGACCTGCTGGGTTTGTGTGGTGCGTTGGAAAAGAAGAGTCCTGCTGGGTGTTTGTCGTGTGTTGGAAAAGAAGAGTCCTGCTGGGTGTTTGTCGTGCGTTGGAAAAGAAGAGTCCTGCTGGGTGTTTGTCGTGTGTTGGAAAAGAAGAGTCCTGCTGGGTGTTTGTCGTGTGTTGGAGAAGGGGAGTCCTGCTGGGTGTGTGTGGTGCGTTGGAAAAGAAGAGTCCTACTGGGTGTGTGTCGTGTGTTGGAAAAGAAGAGTCCTGCTGGGTGTTTGTCGTGTGTTGGAGAAGGGGAGTCCTGCTGGGTTTGTGTGGTGCGTTGGAAAAGAAGAGTCCTGCTGGGTTTGTGTCATGTGTTTTAAAAGTAGGGTCCTGCTGGGTGTGTGTCGTGTGTTGGAAAAGGGATTCCTGCTGGGTTTGTGTCGTGTGTTGGAGAAGGAGAAAGTCCTACTGGGTGTGTGTCGTGTGTTGGAGAAGGAGAAAGTCCTACTGGGTGTGTGTCGTGTGTTGGAAAAGAAATGTCCTACTGGGTGTGTGTCGTGTGTTGGAAAAGAAGAGTCCTACTGGGTGTGTGTCGTGTGTTGGAAAAGAAGAGTCCTACTGGGTGTGTGTCGTGTGTTGGAAAAGAAGAGTCCTACTGGGTGTGTGTCGTGTGTTGGAAAAGAAATGTCCTACTGGGTGTGTGTCGTGTGTTGGAAAAGAAGAGTCCTACTGGGTGTGTGTCGTGTGTTGGAGAAGGAGAGAGTTCTGCTGGGTGTGTGTCGTGTGTTTGAAGAGAAATGTCCTACTGGGTGTGTGTCGTGTGTTGGAAAAGAAGAGTCCTACTGGGTGTGTGTCGTGTGTTGGAAAAGAAGAGTCCTACTGGGTGTGTGTCGTGTGTTGGAAAAGAAGAGTCCTACTGGGTGTGTGTCGTGTGTTGGAAAAGAAGAGTCCTACTGGGTGTGTGTCGTGTGTTGGAAAAGAAGAGTCCTACTGGGTGTGTGTCGTGTGTTGGAAAAGAAGAGTCCTACTGGGTGTGTGTCGTGTGTTGGAGAAGGAGAGAGTTCTGCTGGGTGTGTGTCGTGTGTTTGAAGAGAAATGTCCTACTGGGTGTGTGTCGTGTGTTGGGGAAGTAGAGTCCTACTGGGTGTGTGTCGTGTTGGAAAAGAAGTGTCTTGCTTGGTGTTTGTTGTGCGTTGGAAAAGAAGAGTCCTGCTGGCAGTGTGTCGTCTGTTGGAGAAGGAGAGTCCTTCTGGTTGTTTGTCGTGTCTTGGACAAGGAGGGAGTCCTACTTGGAGAAGCAGAGAGTCCTGGTGTGTGTGTGTCGTGTCTTGGACAAGGAGAGTCCTTCTGTTGGAGAATGAGAGAGTCCTGCTTGTAGAGGGATAGAGTCCTGCTGGGTGTGTGTCATGTGTTGGAGTAGGAGAGAGTCCTGCTGGGTATGTGTTGTTTGCTGGAGAAGGAAATTCCTGCTGGGTGTATGTTGTGCGTTGGAAAACCAGAGTCATGCTGTGTGTGTGTCGTTTGTTGGAAAAGAAATGTCCTGCTGGGTGTGTGTCGTGTGTTGGAGTAGGGGAGTCCTGCTGGGTGTGTGTCATGTGTTTTAAAAGTAGGGTCCTACTGGGTGTGTGTCGTGTGTTGGAGAAGGAGGGAGTCCTGCTGGGTTTGTGTGGTGCGTTGGAAAGAAGAGTCCTGCTGGGTTTGTGTGGTGCGTTGGAAAGAAGAGTCCTGCTGTGTGTGTGTTCTGTGTTGGAGAAGGAGAGTCCTGCTGGGTTTGTGTCATGTGTTTTAAAAGTATGGGCCTGCTGGGTTTGTGTCCTGTGTTGGAAAAGGGGAGTCCTGCTGGGTTTGTGTCGTCTGCTGGAGAAGGAGAGTCCTACTGGGTGTGTGTTGTGCGTTGGAGAAGGAGAGTCCTGCTGGCTGTGTGTCTTGTCTTGGACGAGGAGAGAGTCCTGACACATATCCAGCAGGACTCTTCTTTTCCAACAAACGACACGTACCCAGCAGGACCCTTCTTTTCCAACGGACAATATACACCCAGCAGGACTTTCCTTCTCCAGCAAACGAAACACAACAAGCAGGACTCTCTCCTACTCCAACACATGATACACACCCAGCAGAACTCTCTCCCTCTCCAAACAGGAGTCTCTGATTCTCCAACAGGACTCTCTCCTTATCCAACTCACGACGAACACACACCAGGACTCTCTCCTTCTCGAAGCAGTACTCGCTCCTTCTCCAGCACACAACACACACCCAGCAGGATTCTCTCCTTCTCCAACACATGACCAACACGCTGATATTGATGATGATGATAATGATGATTGGAGTCTTTAGGGGGGGGCATGCACGTTTCCTATTACACCCCAAAATCTGATAATGATGATGATGATGATGATAATGATGATGATGACGATGATGATGATGATGATGATGATAATGATGAGTCTGCAGGGGGGCATGCACATTTCATATTACACCCCAAAATCTGATGACGACGATGATGATGATGATCATCATCATCATCGTCATCATATGCTGGAGTCTGCTGGGGGGGCATGCACATTTAATATTGCCCCCCAAAATCTGATAATGATGATGGAGTCTGCGGGGGGGCATGCACATTTCATATTACACCCCAAAATCTGATGACGACGATGATGATGATGATGATCATCATCATCGTCGTCATCATATGCTGGAGTCTGCTGGGGGGGCATGCACATTTAATATTGCCCCCCAAAATCTGATAATGATGATAGAGTCTGCGGGGGGGCATGCACATTTCATATTGCCCCCCAAAATCTGATAATGATGATGGAGTCTGCGGGTGGGGGCACGCACATTTCATATTACACCCCAAAATCTGATCATCATCATCGTCATCATATGCTGGAGTCTGTAGGAGGGGCCATGCACATTTAATATCACACCCCAAAATCTGATGATGATGATGATCAAGTCAAGTCAAGTCAATTGACTTGCTGTTGTGCAGGGGGGGATGCACATTTCATATTACACCCCAAAATCTGATATTGATGATGATGATAATGATGATTGGAGTCTTTAGGGGGGGCATGCACGTTTCATATTACACCCTAAAATCTGATAATGATGATGATGATGATAATGATGATGATGATGAGTCTGCAGGGGGGCATGCACATTTCATATTACACCCCAAAATCTGATAATGATGATGGAGTCTGCGGGTGGGGGCATGCACATTTCATATTACACCCCCAAATCTGATCATCATCATCGTCATCATATGCTGGAGTCTGTAGGAGGGGCCATGCACATTTAATATTACACCCCAAAATCTGAAGATGATGATGATCAAGTCAAGTCAAGTCAAGTCAATTGACTTGCTGGAGTGTCCAGGGGGGGGCATGCACATTTAATATTACACCCCAAAATCTGAAGATGATGATGATCAAGTCAAGTCAAGTCAATTGACTTACTGGAGTGTGCAGGGGGGGGGGCATGCACATTTCATATTAAACCCCAAAATCTGACTGTGACCCCAATTTCTCCCTAAAAAAAGAGGGGGTGTGCGGTGACAGTGACCCTGTTTTAAAACGTTGGCGCCGCCTTCCTCCCTTCCGTGCAGCAGGCTCAGTCGCCCTCCCGCAGCCATGGACGAGGGGGGCGTTTTCTTTCTCTTTCCCTTTGCACAATTTTTGCCCTCTGCAGCATCAGTAGCACAGAGCCTGCCTCCGCTCGTGTACGCCGCTGCCGCCTGTAGTTTTTTCCTCGCGCTCTCTTTTCCCGGGACACGCGCAAGGACAAAAACAAGAGAAGCGCAGCAGTCCTGCACGCGGGGGGGTTCCACAGGATCGCAGACCGACCACCGCCACGACCACCAGCCAGACCAGAACCAGGTACTACGCTCGGAAAAGCGAGAAATGTTCATATCCGGATTGAGGGTTTGGTGTCGAGCTGGACCTCCGACAGGAATGCGACTTGTTAGACGAGACGGAACATCCAAGTGGATCGTACAAAATGGGGGGTTAGCGGTCGGCCGGTGGGGGTGGGGGTTCTGGTCTAACCGGAACCGTTACTGGCGCGGGTCTGAGCGGATCCGCCGTTAAACCGCGACGTGTGGGTTGTGGGAGCCCGATACGGGAGGCCTCGTATCTCGAAAGGTGTGCATGTAATCCTTCACGCAGACCGGACCCGGAACAACACGGACGGTAGACGCACGTACACCGTCCGTGTGTCGGTGCCGCCTGCGGGACGCGATGCGGTTCTGCGGTCTCCTGTCCGCACGGATGCTCGGTTCTGGTTCTGGTTTCGGCGGGTGTTTTTTTTTCAAAAAAAAATGTAATATGCAGAAACACCGTCAAACGTTTCTGCGCCGAATGTGACGTTACGCTTCACCGCCTGTAGAGGGCGCCATTCCGCTCCTGTGTTTCATTTCACGGATGGCATCGAAAATAAAACGGTGTCCAGAGACAATACCCGCCCCCCCCCCACCCGCACGTGAGAGGGAGATAACCACCGATCTACTTATTCACGTGTGGGATGTGTGAAGGTCCACTTCAGGTCTTTACGCGTCAGTCCGGGGGGACGTCCCGTCTGCGTCCTGACAGCACCATGCACCCTGTGTGCGTTATAACATGCACCCTGTGTGCGTTATAACATGCACCCTGTGTGCGTTATGACATACACCCTGTGTGCGTTATGACATGCACCCTGTGTGCGTTATGACATGCACCCTGTGTGCGTTATGACATACACCCTGTGTGCGTTATGACATGCACCCTGTGTGCGTTATAACACACTCTGTGTGCGTTATAACATGCACCCTGTGTGCGTTATAACATGCACCCTGTGTGCGTTATGACATGCACCATGTGTGCGTTATAACACACCCTGTGTGCGTTATGACATGCACCATGTGTGCGTTATAACATACACCCTGTGTGCGTTATGACATGCACCCTGTGTGCGTTATAACACACCCTGTGTGCGTTATAACCAGTAAAGTCACTACAGGACGTGACGTGAGAGGAAGGTGTAGTTCTGCAGGAGGAGGGGGTTGTACAGCAGCTGGGAGCCACCGTGTGTACACACGTTTGCACATCTGTCTCACCGCTGGCTTCATAAAGACCAGCAGCTCTTATCTGCACCCTGCTCGGACCGGCTTCCAGCTGTTGAGCGGGCGTGTACAGATGTTTTAATGTCATTATACTTACAGCGCGGCACTTATGTACTCATACTTGAGCTTTTTATACTTACTATATCTAGTTTTACTTTGCTGTCTCCTACTGGACATTCCTCTCATTCCGCTGTACACCGTCGCTGAGAGAATACTGGTTTTACTACCGCTCATCAATACCGATTCTTCAAGATACCAGTTACCAGTGCTTTTTAGTCGAGATTCAGAAACTATTTATTACAGCTGGTAGTTGCCAAATATCAGCAGCAGCACCATATGAGATACGGTGTAGGTAACAACCACATGGTAACACAATATGCATAACAGCAGCATACTCAGTAATGTACTGTAACATGGAACTAGCAGCTCTGAAGCACTGGAGCTGCTGGTTATCTGCAGAAAAATCAGCATATCAGCCCATTCTGCTAGAACGTTCTGCTAGAACGTTCTGCTAGAACGTTCTGCTAGAACATTCTGGTAGAACGTTCTGCTAGATCGTTCTGCTAGAACATTCTGCTAGAACGTTATGCTAGAACGTTCTGGTAGAACGTTCTGCTAGAACGTTCTGGTAGAACGTTCTGCTAGAACATTCTGCTAGAACGTTCTGCTAGAACATTCTGCTAGAACATTCTGCTAGAACACGTGACCTCTCTTGGCTGTTGCATCGCCGGCTGTGGAAATTTACATATGTATATTAATGCCACCTTTGGCACCGATAAGAAGTACTGTTAGGACAGACCTTAACGATCCCATCAATACCCCCCAATTTGGTTGGTACCGATACTTTTAAAGTATCGATACCAACTTCACTGGTACTTTTAAAATAGCGGTACTCTGTACTCATGCGTACTTTGTAAATGTGTGTGTTTGGTGCAAGTGAGAGCAGCGTACTAACTCACATTCTGTGTATGTGAAGAGACTTCACACGTCTTTCTCTGAGTTTCCAGCTGGGTTGCAGCCCATCCATCACCAGTACATCACCTACAGTACATCACCGGTACATCACTGGTACATCACCGGTACATCAACAGTACATCACCGGTACATCACCGGTACATCACCAGTACATCACCAGTACATCACCAGTACATCACCAGTACATCACCGGTACATCACTGGTACATCACCGGTACATCAACAGTACATCACCGGCACATCGCCCGTACATCACCGGTACATCATCAGTACATCACCAGTACATCGCCCGTACATCATCAGTACACCACCACTACATCACCCGTACATCACCGGTACATCACCGGTACATCGCCGGTACATCATCGGTACATCACCAGTACATCACCGGTACATCACCGGTACATCATCAGTACACCACCACTACATCACCCGTACATCACCGGTACATCACCGGTACATCACCCGTACATCATCAGTACATCACCGGTACATCACCGGTACATCACTGGTACATCACCGGTACATCGCCCGTACATCACCGGTACATCATCAGTACATCACCAGTACATCGCCCATACATCGCCGGTACATCACTGGTACATCACCGGTACATCACCAGTATATCACCAGTACATCACCAGTACATCGCCCGTACATCGCCGGTACATCACCAGTACATCACCAGTACATCACCAGTATATCACCAGTACATCACCAGTACATCGCCCGTACATCGCCGGTACATCACCGGTACATCACCGGTACATCACCGGTACATCATCGGTACATCACCGGTACATCACCGGTACATCACCAGTACATCACCAGTACATCACCAGTACATCACCAGTACAGTGCTGTTATCTGATACCTTATTGTGCAACCTCAGCGACGTCATGTTATGTGCAGACACATGAGACTAATGAGCTTGTGGGTGCACCCGACACCCCAGCAGGTATTCATAGTTCCACCCCCACCTGTGGGCGGTGCAGCCTGGTCTATCTGGGGTCCTGTGTGTCCAGGGTGGGGAGCATCAAGTAAACTAGATCAGGGATGTGGACAGACTTCTGAACGGGTCTTGGTACCAGGGATGTTACAGTGTGGTCCCCCCAACAACCGCTGCCTCACTAGCGTGGAGCGAAGGGCTGAGCAGAGGTGTACACACACACACCCACACACACCCACCCAGACACACACACACATCTCTACACACACACACACACCCAGACACACACACACACACATCTCTACACACACACACTCACCCACCCAGACACACACACACATCTCTACACACACCCACTCACCCACACACACACACACACATCTCTACACACACACACTCACCCACACACACACCCACTCACCCAGACACACACATCTCTACACACACACACTCACCCACACACACACACACACACACATCTCTACACACACACTCACCCACCCAAACACATCTCTACACACACCCACTCAGCCAAACACACACACATCTCTACACACACACTCACTCACCCAAACACACACACACACATCTCTACACACACACACTCAGCCAAACACACACATCTCTACACACACTCACTCACCCACACACACATCTCTACACACACACACTCAGCCACCCAAACACACACATCTCTACACACACTCACTCACCCACACACACATCTCTACACACACACACTCAGCCACCCAAACACACACATCTCTACACACACACTCACCCACCCAAACACACACATCTCTACACACACACACTCACCCACCCAAACACACACATCTCTACACACACACTCACCCACCAAAACACACATCTCTACACACACACACTCACCCACCCAAACACACACATCTCTACACACACACTCACCCACCCAAACACACACATCTCTACACACACACTCACCCACCCAAACACACATCTCTACACACACACACTCACCCACCCAAACACACACATCTCTACACACACACTCACCCACCCAAACACACATCTCTACACACACACACTCACCCACCCAAACACACACATCTCTACACACACACTCACCCACCCAAACACACACATCTCTACACACACCCACTCAGCCAAAGACACACACACATCTCTACACACACACACTCAGCCAAAGACACACACACATCTCTACACACACCCACTCAGCCAAAGACACACACACATCTCTACACACACACACCCACTCAGCCAAAGACAGACACACATCTCTACACAGCGTCTGTGCAGGTTGCTTGTTTGACTGGTCGCTTGACTCAGGCCATGACTGTTCCCTCCCTGCAGAGGCAGCTGAGGCAGGATGTCTGCACGAGGAGGCAAGAAGAAGGCCACCAAGCTGTCCCGCTCGTCCCGAGCCGGGGTCATCTTCCCCGTGGGCAGAATGATGAGGTACCTCCGCACGGGCACGCACAAGTACCGCATTGGCATGGGGGCACCCGTCTACATGGCAGCCGTCATCGAGTACCTGGCAGGTTGGTGGTTGTCCATGCAAAAATGCACACACACACACACACACACACGCACACACACACACACACACACACACACACACTCGTGAGACACGGTGTGCACAGCACAACACAACACGTGATAAGTGGTCAGTACTGATGTGGATACGATGGCCAAGCAGGCGCAGACATTCATTGATCATTTCACTAAAACAGCTGAATACATTCAGCAGAAAATGGTCGAAGGGGGGCGTCCGGGTGGTGTAGCGGTCCATTCTGTTCCCTACCAACACGGGGATCGCCGGTTCGAATCCCCGTCTTACCTCCGGCTTGGTCGGGCCTCCCTACTGACACAATTGGCCGTGTCTGCGGGTGGGGAGCCGGATGTGGGTATGTGTCCGGGTCGCTGCACTAGCGCCTCCTCTGGTCAGTCAGGGCGCCTGTTCGAGGGGGGAGGGGGGACTGGGGGGAATAGCGTGATCCTCCCACGCGCTACGTCCCCCTGGTGAAACCCCTCACTGTCAGGTGAAAAGAAGCAGCTGGTGACTCCACATGTATGGGAGGAGGCATGTGGTAGTCTGCAGCCTCCCCGGATCAGCGGGGGGGGGGGGGGCAGAGACCGGGACGGCTCGGGAGAGTGGGGTAATTGGCCAAGTAAAATTGGGGAGAAAAAGAGGGGGGGGGGGGGATGGTCTGACTTTACTGTGGTGCGGCCTGTAAGACCAGGGAATAACAACATCTCAGTTGTATCACCAGATTACCACATCTAGTCTCACACCAGCAGATCCACATCAAGTCCACATCAAGTCCACATCAAGTCCACATCATCATATCCACACACTGCCCGGCGGTGCACCATGGCACTGTAGTGTCGGTGCTGTGTGAGGCACGGGGCAGATGGGAAGGTGATGTATGGCATTACAGGGCGAGTGTGGGGGTCTGACTGCTGGTGTAATATGTTCCTCTCTTTCTGAGCTCAGCTGAGATCCTGGAGCTGGCTGGGAATGCGGCGCGAGACAACAAGAAGGGCAGAATAACGCCCAGACACATCAAGCTGGCAGTGGCCAACGACGAGGAGCTCAACCAGGTAACACAATCCTGGGAACCACGAAGTACCGGTGTGCCGACCGCTTGTGTGTGTAGGGTCCAGCTGGAGCCGGCAGTCTGACAGGGACCGTCTGGCTCCAAGCCTTCATACTGTACCCATTCACACCAAGACACACCACATGACCAAGTAAACCTTTCCCGTAGCCGTTAAATGGGACGTATTGATCCAAAGGTTTCAAGACTCGGTTCTGGCTTAACATTTCAGCGGAGCTTTGTGTTTTCCACACGGCGGAGGGCTCGGTGGTGAAATGGGCATCTTTCTTGAGGCTTGACCAAGTAATTCTGTTTTACTGTGACTTCTACAAGGTGTCCTTCACCCGTCATATCACATGTCAGCGCAGAAACTAATCTCCCATGGTAGTGCTCTCATGAGGGGATGCTGGTGCGTCAGGTGTCAGGTGAAACCAGGTGGTGATGCTCTCATGAGGGGATGCTGGTGCATCAGGTGTCAGGTGAAACCAGGTGGTGATGCTCTCATGAGGGGGATGCTGGTGCGTCAGGTGTCAAGTGAAACCAGGTGGTGATGCTCTCATGAGGGGGATGCTGGTGCGTCAGGTGTCAGGTGAAACCAGGTGGTGATGCTCTCATGAGGGGGATGCTGGTGCGTCAGGTGTCAGGTGAAACCAGGTGGTGATGCTCTCATGAGGGGGATGCTGGTGCATCAGGTGTCAGGTGAAACCAGGTGGTGATGCTCTCATGAGGGGATGCTGGTGCGTCAGGTGTCAGGTGAAACCAGGTGGTGATGCTCTCATGAGGGGATGCTGGTGCGTCAGGTGTCAGGTGAAACCAGGTGGTGATGCTCTCATGAGGGGATGCTGGTGCATCAGGTGTCAGGTGAAACCAGGTGGTGATGCTCTCATGAGGGGGATGCTGGTGCGTCAGGTGTCAAGTGAAACCAGGTGGTGATGCTCTCATGAGGGGGATGCTGGTGTGTCAGGTGTCAGGTGAAACCAGGTGGTGATGCTCTCATGAGGGGATGCTGGTGCGTCAGGTGTCAGGCGAAACCAGGTGGTGATGCTCTCATGAGGGGGATGCTGGTGCATCAGGTGTCAGGTGAAACCAGGTGGTGATGCTCTCATGAGGGGATGCTGGTGCATCAGGTGTCAGGTGAAACCAGGTGGTGATGCTCTCATGAGGGGATGCTGGTGCATCAGGTGTCAAGTGAAACCAGGTGGGGATGCTCTCATGAGGGGGATGCTGGTGCGTCAGGTGTCAGGTGAAACCAGGTGGTGATGCTCTCATGAGGGGATGCTGGTGCATCAGGTGTCAGGTGAAACCAGGTGGTGATGCTCTCATGAGGGGATGCTGGTGCATCAGGTGTCAGGTGAAACCAGGTGGTGATGCTCTCATGAGGGGATGCTGGTGCATCAGGTGTCAAGTGAAACCAGGTGGTGAGGCTCTCATGAGGGGATGCTGGTGCGTCAGGTGTCAGGTGAAACCAGGTGGTGATGCTCTCATGAGGGGATGCTGGTGCGTCAGGTGTCAGGTGAAACCAGGTGGTGATGCTCTCATGAGGGGATGCTGGTGCGTCAGGTGTCAGGTGAAACCAGGTGGTGAGGCTCTCATGAGGGGATGCTGGTGCGTCAGGTGTCAGGTGAAACCAGGTGGTGATGCTCTCATGAGGGGGATGCTGGTGCATCAGGTGTCAGGTGAAACCAGGTGGTGATGCTCTCATGAGGGGGATGCTGGTGCGTCAGGTGTCAGGTGAAACCAGGTGGTGATGCTCTCATGAGGGGATGCTGGTGCATCAGGTGTCAGGTGAAACCAGGTGGTGATGCTCTCATGAGGGGATGCTGGTGCATCAGGTGTCAGGTGAAACCAGGTGGTGATGCTCTCATGAGGGGATGCTGGTGCATCAGGTGTCAGGTGAAACCAGGTGGTGATGCTCTCATGAGGGGATGCTGGTGCATCAGGTGTCAGGTGAAACCAGGTGGTGATGCTCTCATGAGGGGGATGCTGGTGCATCAGGTGTCAGGTGAAACCAGGTGGTGATGCTCTCATGAGGGGATGCTGGTGCATCAGGTGTCAGGTGAAACCAGGTGGTGATGCTCTCATGAGGGGGATGCTGGTGCATCAGGTGTCAAGTGAAACCAGGTGGTGATGCTCTCATGAGGGGATGCTGGTGCATCAGGTGTCAGGTGAAACCAGGTGGTGATGCTCTCATGAGGGGGATGCTGGTGTATCCGGTGTCAGGTTAAACCAGGTGGTGATGCTCTCATGAGGGGATGCTGGTGCGTCAGGTGTCAGGTGAAACCAGGTGGTGATGCTCTCATGAGGGGGATGCTGGTGCGTCAGGTGTCAGGTGAAACCAGGTGGTGATGTAGCAGCTCATGTTTCACAAAACTTCAAGTGTCACAACTGTGGTTTTGGTGTCGGCACCGAGCAGCATGGGGTTGGGAGCAGCATGGGGTTGGGAGCAGCATGGGGTTGGGTGCAGCATGGGGTTGGGAGCAGCATGGGGTTGGGTGTAGTTTTCCTGTAGACAGAAGAGACATAAGGAAGCAGCACCCACCCAAGTGTGGAGCTGTGTGTGTTGTGGCTTTGTTGTTCTGATGCTGATCCACCTACGTTAAGAAGTAAAGCCGCAGTAAAAGTTTTCATGCCATCAGGAGACCACACACGCACTGTTTTAGATGTTTTTATAACCCAGTTAACTATATCCTATGGTGTCTTTACGGCTCGGAATTGGAACAGAGCCACCCTTCTCATCAAAAGGGTCCCCTGCAGTGTTTCTCTTTGCTGTAATGGTTGGTTTGTTGCTTTGTGCCTTGAGTCGTGCCAGGCTTCAGTTTGTAGCCCGGCATGTTGGAAACACAAAGCCCATGAATAGATAGTCATGTCAGAGAAGAAAGACCCCCAGTATTTATGACATGATGTACCTCTGAAGTGGTTTGTTGTGTTCCCATGGGTAGGAATAACGGGGCATTGAAGGAATGCCGGGTGGGAAATCAATGCCTGAGCACAGCTCAGAGCCTGAACTAGTAATGTTACTAGAAGCGGAAGCGTGCAGACAGATTGGACTCGAGCAGTGTCCACACGGTGGGTTTTAGAATGTCGCCCGAGCAGGACGACATATACCCACCGGCGTATAGAGTCTAGGCCTTGTAACTGGTTTTCAGCAGAGGTGGTGTAAAGTGCAGTACATAGGGCGAGAGTGAAACGCCGTCATCTGGTTTACCTTCTTCCGGTCTGCCGGGTGCGTGTGAGCGTTCTGCGTGATCGGACCGCCGGACAGGAACACACAGCAGTTCCCAAATGCTGCCCCCCCCCCTTCAGCACAGTTTGACTTTGCTGAAAGGAATCAATAAAAAAAGCATTTCACGGGGCATCCGGGTGGCGTGACGGTCTATTCCGTTGCCTACCAACACGGGGATCACTGGTTCGAATCCCCGTGTTACCTCCGGCTTGGTCGGGCGTCCCCACAGACACAATTGGCCGTTTGTGTGGGTGGGAAGCCGGATGTGAGTGTGTGTTCTGATCGCTGCGCGAGCGCCTCCTTGTTGGTCGGTCGGGGCGCCTGTTCGGGGGGAGGGGGAACTGGGGGGAATAGTGTGATCCTCCCATGTGCCACATCCCCCTGGTGAAACGCCTCACTGTCAGGTGAAAAGAAGCGGCTGGTGACTCCACATGTATGGGAGGAGGCATGTGGTAGTCTGCAGCCCTCCTCGGATCGGCAGAGGGGGTGGAGCAGCGACCGGGACGGCTCAGAAGAGTGGGGGGGTCCGAAAGAAAAGCATTTTCACCTGTACAGGGTGTAGATTTTGGTTGTTTGTAGACTTGGCGTGTCGGTATCATGTGTGATGATGTCTGCTGTGATGGCGGTAGTTCATGTTTCAAGCCCCGTGCAGTCCGTAGCAGCAGCATGTGACCCGGGAAGGGGGCTTGTGTGATGCGGCCTGTGGTGGTTTCCAGCGTTCTGGCAGGACTGTAAGAACGCTGCTGTCTGTCGCTTCGCTCTGCATCCACGTTGACAAATCCTTGTGACTCTGTGCTCAGCTGTTGCGGGGGGTGACCATATCAAACGGTGGCGTTCTTCCCCGTATCCACCCAGAGCTGTTGTCCAAGAAGAGGGGAGGGCGGGTAAAGGTGGACACCCAGGTTTCCCTCCCCGAGAAGAGAGAGGAGCGCTCCAAGAGCATGAAGAAACCATCCATCAAAAAAGGCAAAGGCAAGCCGGGCCGGAAGCCGCGGGTAAGGACACAGAGAGCGGCCTGGTGGGCTGTAGCGTGACGTCATGGCCTGTGTTAATGTTCATTTTAAATGTTGCTGCCATCAACAAATCAATTAGAATACACCTCTGTTTCTCCTTGTGTCAAAGAGCATGGAAAATGACAAAGAGGCGGTGCCAAACTCGACAGTGGAGGACGGTCCAGGAGACGGGTTCACCATCCTCTCTGCAAAAAGCCTCTTCCTCGGACAAAAGGTAAAATATCTACCACTGGCATGAATCCTGTATGATCTGATGGCTACACATGTGAGGGTATGAAGGCAGTTTAACAGGTCAATGTAACCCCAGAACCACCGGCCAGCATTCCGTATGACTGCATCATAAAACAGCATTAAAACTTGAATGAGTCCGGGTGGCGTGGCGGTCTATTCTGTTGCCTACCAACACGGAGATCGCCGGATTGAATCCCCGTGCTGGTCATGTCTGTGGGTGGGAAGCCAGATGTGGGTATGTGTCCTGGCCGCTGCACTAGCGCCTCCTCTGGTCGGTTGGGGCGCCTGTTCGGAGGGGAGGGGGAACCGGGGGGAATAGCGTGATCCTCCCACGCGCCACGTCCCCCTGGTGAAACTCCTCACTGTCAGGTGAAAAGAAGCGGCTGGTGACTCCACATGTATGGGAGGAGGAGTGTGGTAGTCTGCAGCCCTCCCCGGATCAGCAGAGGGGGTGGAGCAGCAAACAGAATGGCTCGGAAGAGTGGGGTAATTGGCCAAGTACAACTGGGGAGAAAAAGGGGGGGGGGCGGGGAACCATGAACGAATGCCGTTATTCAGGCCACTATTGGTGATTTACTCATTGTGTAGTTGCACTAATTGCTCTTGGCAGGACAGGAGTTCTGGGCTGTGGTTCAGTGTTCCATGATGAGTGGAGTTTGACAGAGATGTTTGCTAACTCCAGTAAAGTTCCACACCAACAAAACCACCACACTTCAGTCAGTTGCTGATGTCCTGTGGTATTTTGTTGCTGTCCGGATCAAAGTCTGGCGATGAAGAGAACTTGGCACATCTGTCATTTGTGGTGCCGACTGGAGAACTGTTATCAATACAGACTTTGAGGACAACACATTAGAGACAGTAGACAGCTTGACCTCCACAAAATCAGCGAAGTCAGATTCCGTTTCCTCCCCTGGCAGGGTGAAGTGTTCGGACAGGGCTTCAGTATGGAAAGGAAGGGGAAGAAAACAGAGTTGGCTAAACTTCGGAATGACTTTGTTGGTTGTTTACTGATGCCTTCCTCTCTCTTCCCAGCTTTCACTAACAGAGAGCGAACTCAGCAAAATCGGAACAATCAAAGTGGAGGGAATAATTAACCCCACGAACGCAGAGATGGATCTGAAAGAAGGAGTGGGTGAGGAGGACACTGACGTCTGCCTGACCACTCGTGCTACATGTCCACCTGCTGCTTCTCTGCCCCTGTTTAACCTCTGTGTGTGTGTGTGTGTGCGTGTGTGTGTGTGTGCGTGCGTGCGTGTGCGTGCGTGCTCGTGCAGGCAACGCCTTGGAGAAAGTCGGGGGCCGGGAGTTCTTGGAGGGAGTGAAGGAGCTCCGGAAGTCACAGGGGCCGTTGGATGTAGCGTCGGGTATGGAGATGTTACAGTCATACTTCAGTACTGTCACAACAAATAAGCATTTACTAATGATTTACTGATGAATTAAACCATATCCCAATCTGTAACGAATCAAGATTAATGAAGCACCTACCTGAGCATACAACTGAATCATATATGCACAACTATTAATAATGATCCCTTATTAACTAATGGGGTTAATTAGTGGAGAGGGGTGCTAATAGGAGACCTGATTGCAGGAGCTATTTCTGTTTTTGCATAGTGATGCTAACTGCATACTGGCTCCTCCTGGTAGCTACTTTCTGTCCCTCAGATGGTGGCGGAATGTCACAAACGGAAAAGACTAATTTTGGCTTATTGGTTAAGGTTCGAATTAAGGTTAAATTAAGGTTGGGCTAAGGTTAAATTAGGGTTAGGCTACGGTTAAATTAGGGTTAGGCTAAAGTTAAATTAGGATTAGGTTAAATTAGGGTTAGGCTAAGGTTAAATTAGGGTTAGGCTAAAGTTAAATTAGGGTTAGGCTAAGGTTAAACTAGGGTTAGGCTAAGGTTCAACTAGGGTTAGGCTAAGGTTAGGGTTAAGCATAAACTGGTTATGGCTAAGTTCAGAGAAAGGGTGCAGAGTAGGGCCGTCCTGGGAGTGACGTTTGGCCTCCCGTTGTTTTGGCCCACCATGGCATTTGACAAGCTCCTGCTTATCCTGCTCTTATTGTGAAAGTGCGTTAAAAGCCTTTCCTGGCCTCACGTGCTGTGTGTGTCGGTCATCACTGGCTTTCAGTCGGCCAGTCAAGACGCAGCAGTCGAGGCAGTGGCACACTGGTAAAATAAAAGTCAGACAACGCTGGCAAGACCATTTCTTTACAGAAGTAAATCCGACAGCGGTGTCGAGTGGCTGTTTTGAAAGAAGATAATATCCGTTGACATTAAACGTTCCCTCGTTTTTCGAGAGTCCAGCGGCGAGGAGCGAAAGGAGCAGGCCAGTGACCTGCTGGCTGCACTGAACTCTCAGCAACATGCGCCGTTGCAGCCGTCATCAGCACGAGAGCCTGCAACCCACAGCCAACCCATTCATAACATTAGTGTTGAGCAGGTTAAAGAGGGGTCTTCTTATTATTCTGAAACTTTACTTTAGATTGAGAACGTTAATGTTCTATACAAGATAATACATGTTTGGCCTGCGGCCCTCCATCCAGATTGATTTTTGGCCCGTCATAGGAAAGAGTTCTGGAGTAGAGAGTGAATGCAAGACCATTAGTTCTTCTGTCGCCATCCTAGAAGACGAAAACTCGCCTCCTGGTACCCAGGACGTACCTGGTAGGCCCAGGATGTACCTGGTAGGCCCAGGATGTACCTGGTAGGCCCAGGACGTACCTGATAGGCCCAGGATGTACCTGGTAGGCCCAGGACGTACCTGATAGGCCCAGGATGTACCTGATAGGCCCAGGACGTACCTGATAGGCCCAGGATGTACCTGGTAGGCCCAGGATGTACCTGGTAGGCCCAGGATGTACCTGGTAGGCCCAGGATGTACCTGGTAGGCCCAGGACGTACCTGATAGGCCCAGGATGTACCTGGTAGGCCCAGGAGCTGTCAGGTAATTTAAAGGGCAATTAACACATCGGCTCCTGGCCTGGTTAAAGCAGGGGTAAGTGCTCCTGTGAGGACGTTAGCACGAGCTAGCTACGGTTTGAAAATATTCCAGAAGAATCTGCCCCGTCACGTCTCATCTGCCTTTGAGCGTCATGAATTCACAAACTGATTGACAGGAAGTAGGGACCAATGGGGATGCCGCCTTGCTAAGCACTCTTCTGATTGGCTGATAAAACCATGTGTCCCACGTGCAGCGCCTGCAGAGACCGGAGGGCGGACTGCTTCGTGAGGGCGTGCTCTCGCTCGGAAGATGTCGGGGTGTGGAGAGGGTTTGACCCCGTGTTGTAGAAGGTTTTCTAAGGGAAATCGCTGATAGCCACGTTACCAGGGCAGGCATCGCCCCCTTACAACAAGGCTCGCCAACAGTTATTCGTATATGACGGTTGGTGGGCTCAGGCAGGTGTTTCATTAATTCGTTATGTTAAATATTAGTATGTGTGATAACGCATCATCATTACGGTATTGATAAATGCCTAGTTGTTTACCAGCACTGTAAAGCGTTGCCATGTTGTGTAATACTGGAAGAGGTCGTAGATCTTTCAGGAAGGATGATGATTGTCGTCTGGAGTAATACACCTTCCATTAGCAATCGTTTGCCAGCTCTGACCTGACCCGTCTGTGGCTTTGCCCCCTTTCGGTCAAGCCACTATACCATGGGAAGACGTGCAGGGTTGCGGTGGTGCGACCATCACAGATAGAAACGTATGCAAGCACGAGCCACGATGGAGAGCCGCTGCAGGGGAAGGCGCTCGTGACACTGCACGCGACGTTCACACAACCTGTTCAACTTGTAAAGCGTGTGTGTGCGTGTGTGTGTGTGTGTGTGTGTGTGTGTGTGTGTGTGTGTGCGTGTGTGTGTGTGCGTGTGTGCGTGTGGGGTGCAGTGGCAGTAAGTCAGGCCAGCGGGATGGCGGCTCGCTTCGTGATCCACTGCAACATCCCCCAGTGGGGCTCGGAGAAGTGCGAGGACCAGCTGGAGAAAACGGTGAAGAACTGCCTCGCCGCGGCGGAGGAGAAGAAACTCAAATCTGTCGCTTTCCCCTCACTACCCGCTGGACGGTGAGCCCCCTCCCCCCCCTCCCCCACACAGCCACTCAGCAGCAGGGAGGACGGCGTCCACACACACACACACACACACACACACACACACACATTGCTGCGTGTCTTTCAGATGTGCTGCTCGTATCAGGCAACGTCAGCCCCCCGGGCTCAAACATGGCCGTGTCCGGCAAAACGTGCCTGGCTTGCTGGTGACACGCCGAACACTGTTAGTTCTGTCTCTCTTTCACCGGCGCTGTCCAATTATACTTCCACGACTCTTGGGTGAGATTTAGCTTAGCACTAGAACGACCGGGATTTCACTCCTACCTACAACGACCACGGGTGGTCAAAATGACCGCCGGTTTTTAAACTCTATATCAGGGGTGGGCAGTCTTATCCAGAAAGGGCCGGTGTGGCTGCAGGTTTTGGGTCCAACCAAGCAGTTGCACACCTGGTCCCACTGACCATCCAGTAGAGTCTCTGCTGAGGAACTTGATGAGGAGACACAGGTGTGTACCTGCTGGAACAAAAACCTGCAGCCACACCGGCCCCTTCTGGATAAGACTGCCCACCCCTGATCTATATTCTGTCAAGGTAAATACTCAGCTGAGATATTAATGCATTACATATGTTAGCATGTCTGTTATGAAGCTAGCTGACACCAAAATTAACATTTTAACAACTCTAATACTATTTTTAAACAATTTAAAATGGCGGCTGTCCAACGCCTGTAAATACTGCAGCGCCTCGGTGGGAGTCATGGTGCGTCTGTAACCAGACATGTTGGACATCATCACACATCAAGTTTAGACTATTTCTCTCCACTGGGGGGCGCTAGTGTGTTTCTAGGACACAGCAACGAACTTCACGAAGGACATGACGCCACCAACACACGTCATAAATACTGACATGACGCACACCATCACGCGCTAATTACTAATTAACATCTACCTGAAACGACCATGAGCGGTCATTTTGACCGCTCATGGTCGTTTGAGGTAGATCTTATCGTAGCGAATTCGGGGGGGGGGGGCAGTCCGAGAACCGCCACAATCGGGACGCGAACCCGGGTCTCCCGCACCACGGGCGACTACGCGAACCAGTCGACTAAAGGGTCCGACCCGTTAGCCAAGGGCTAGCGAGTCTGCTTACACGTGCACGGTACATTATCATAACTTTTTTCTTTTTTCTTTTGCGATTAGTCCAAAGCTCATTTTAATGTCAATATGTCATTTTGGAGCATTCAGGGGGCGGCAGGTCTGTACCCCCCCCCCGCCCCCCGTTATTAAACTTGGAAAATCCAAAACGCCACAATGACCGACCAACACGAACCAGGGCGTAGTTGCTTCATGACGCGTGCGTGTGTGTACGTCACGTGATAGGCAGCCTGTGTTGTGTGACGCACTTTGCTCCACAACTTCCGCGAGCCACATTCTGCACGTGTCCATCTGAAGCCACTGACAGCTGAAACTGACGTGTCAGCTGCACGGCCATCCGACAGGGTGACGCCGTTTTCCTCAGCTTTCCATCACCTTCCCAAAGATGGTCATGTAGAAGTTACTGACTTTTACACACACACACACACACACACACAGATAAAGATGGCGGGACGGCTCCACTTCTTTCTCTATGTGTTCTTTTACGTGTCGCAGGCAACACATAAAAGCACGTGTGTTCTGTGAAAGGTCAAAGTTCGAATCGTTTGTACGCTTGTTCCGTCTTCAACTCTCTAACAGCACCTGGTTTATAGTGCCCTCTGGCTCCCCCTTGCGTTGTTTACGTGTTATAACCTTATTTTTATCTTTTATTATTATTATAATTATCCTCATGTTCTCTTCACTAATGGCAATGGCTGTATTGTTCACCGGTCAATAGGTCTCGTCCTCAGCTCACTTAATACCAACATTAATATTATCTCACCATGACCAACATCAAGTAATATTATCTCACTACTACCAACATCAAGTAATATTATCTCACTTAATACCAACATTAATATTATCTCACCATGACCAACATCAAGTAATATTATCTCACTTAATACCAACATCAAGTAATATTATCTCACTATGACCAACATCAAGTAATATTATCTCACTTAATACCAACATTAATATTATCTCACCATGACCAACATCAAGTAATATTATCTCACTATGACCAACATCAAGTAATATTATCTCACTTAATACCAACATTAATATTATCTCACTATGACCAACATCAAGTAATATTATCTCACCGTGACCAACATCAAGTAATATTATCTCACTTAATACCAACATTATTATCTCACTATGACCAACATCAAGTAATATTATCTCACTTAATACCAACATTAATATTATCTCACTATGACCAACATCAAGTAATATTATCTCACCGTGACCAACATCAAGTAATATTATCTCACTTAATACCAACATTATTATCTCACTATGACCAACATCAAGTAATATTATCTCACTATGACCAACATCAAGTAATATTATCTCACTTAATACCAACATTAATATTATCTCACTATGACCAACATCAAGTAATATTATCTCACCGTGACCAACATCAAGTAATATTATCTCACTTAATACCAACATTATTATCTCACTATGACCAACATCAAGTAATATTATCTCACTTAATACCAACATTAATATTATCTCACTATGACCAACATCAAGTAATATTATCTCACTATGACCAACATCAAGTAATATTATCTCACCATGACCAACATTAATATTATCTCACTATGACCAACATTAATATTATCTCACTATGACCAACATCAAGTAATATTATCTCACTTAATACCAACATTAATATTATCTCACTTAATACCAACATTAATATTATCTCACTATGACCAACATCAAGTAATATTATCTCACTATGACCAACATCAAGTAATATTATCTCATTATGACCAACATCAAGTAATATTATCTCACTATGACCAACATCAAGTAATATTATCTCACTATGACCAACATTAATATTATCTCACTATGACCAACATTAATATTATCTCACTATGACCAACATTAATATTATCTCACTATGACCAACATCAAGTAATATTATCTCACTATGACAAACATCAAGTAATATTATCTCACTTATGACAAACATTAATATTATCTCACTATGACCAACATTCATATTAACTCACTATGACCAACATTCATATTATCTCACTTAGACCAACATTAATATTATCTCACTATGACCAACATTCATATTAACTCACTATGACCAACATTCATATTAACTCACTTATGACCAACATTCATATTAACTCACTATGACCAACATTCATATTATCTCACTTAGACCAACATTAATATTATCTCACTATGACCAACATCAAGTAATATTATCTCACTTATTGCCAACATTATTATTATCTCAATACCAACATGAATATTATCTCCCTCATGACGTAATATTATCTCACTCATGACCAACATCAAGTAATATTATCTCACTCATGACCAACATCAAGTAATATTATCATTATGACCAACATCAAGTAATATTATCTCACTATGACCAACATGAATATTATCTCACGCATGACGTAATATTATCTCACTCATGACCAACATTAATATCATGTCACTATGACCAACATGAATATTATCTCACTCGTGACGTAATATTATCTCACTCATGACCAACATTAATATCATGTCACTATGACCAACACTAACTAATATTAACACCGTTTGTGGTTAGTAGTTGTAATTTCAAATGGGTCATGGCGACCCAAACAGAACACAAGGGTTAAGCGGACCAACATCTTCTAGTCTATGAGGACTAGAAGTCAGACGAGGTCCAGGCACATGGGAGTAAAGTAAGCCTTCCTTGCAGCTGATCTTTTGGTGGAACCAGGAGCGTCCGGGCTCTAGCTGGACCTGGCTGATCCTGGGTCTCCTACGACCTGGCTGATCCTGGGTCTTCCACGACCTGGCTGATCCTGGGTCTCCCACGTCCTGGCTGATCCTGGGTCTCCCACGTCCTGGCTGATCCTGGGTCTCCCACGTCCTGGCTGATCCTGGGTCTTCCATGACCTGGCTGATCCTGGGTCTCCAACGTCCTGGCTGATCCTGGGTCTCCCACGTCCTGGCTGATCCTGGGTCTCCCACGTCCTGGCTAATCCTGGGTCTCCCACGTCCTGGCTGATCCTGGGTCTCCCACGTCCTGGCTGATCCTGGGTCTCCCACGTCCTGGCTGATCCTGGGTCTCCCACGTCCTGGCTGATCCTGGGTCTCCCACGTCCTGGCTGATCCTGGGTCTCCCACGTCCTGGCTGATCCTGGGTCTTCCACGACCTGGCTGATCCTGGGTCTCCCACGTCCTGGCTGATCCTGGGTCTTCCACGACCTGGCTGATCGTGGGTCTCCCACGTCCTGGCTGATCCTGGGTCTTCCACGTCCTGGCTGATCCTGGGTCTCCCACGTCCTGGCTGATCCTGGGTCTTCCACGTCCTGGCTGATCCTGGGTCTTCCACGTCCTGGCTGATCCTGGGTCTCCCACGTCCTGGCTGATCCTGGGTCTCCCACGTCCTGGCTGATCCTGGGTCTCCCACGTCCTGGCTGATCCTGGGTCTCCCACGTCCGCAGCTTTGTCGATTAAACGCATCTCTTTGTGTGTGTGACGCAGGAACGGATTCCCGAAGCAGACGGCGGCCCAGCTGATCCTCAAGGCCATCTCCAACCATTTTGTGTCCTCCACCACGTCCTCCCTGAAAAACATTTACTTTGTCCTGTTTGACAGCGAGAGCATTGGAATATACCTTCAGGAAATGGCCAAGCTGGACACCAAGTGAGGACACGAGGAGGAAGAGGCCCATGTTTGGGGATGTTTTCTTACTGTTCCAGTTGTATTTCAGGATACTTTTCCTTCCTTTCCTTGTCGTTGTTCAGGTGGTGTAGGTAGACGAGGGGTTAGCTGCGGCTCCACCTCTGTAGGCGTTTTGAGAAAACAAAACAAAAAAAAGAGAAAAGCAGCGAAACGAAGCTGGTGATTTGAAGTCTCGTCCTCGGTTCTGTTCCACTGTCCTTTCAAGAGCTTCTTTTGTAGACTAGATAATTTAAACGGCCTGTTTTACTGATGTTTTTTACATTCCATGTAAAAAGCCCTGGTTCCCACTCTACCTATGTATGTTTCTGATAGTTTACTAAAAAACAACAAAAAAAAAAACGTGTTTCTTGTTCTGCTTTGAAATAAATAATCAGATGTTTTACACCAGAGCTCCAGCTCACACGTTCAACACTTATTTGAGAAGTTCGACATGTTCAGCTGCTGCGCTGGGCCCAACTTGCTGGTACTTTGCGAGGAGGAGGAGATCCTCCTGCAGAGACCCGCCCCCGGTCCGCCGCATGCTGCACACACGCGGCTCTGACGTACCAACAGGCTTTACCGAATGAGGCGGAACACCTCCACCCTCCACCTCCACCCTCCCTCCACTCAGCAGCTGCGCCCACACCAGGGACACGTTCATCTCAGGCACATGGAATGAAACCCACCACCGTTTCGCCCAGCCCGCCCACAGCACCTCGGAGACACGGGCGAAACCACACCCAAGACTACCAGAACACGGACCGACACCTGCAACACCACACACACACTGGCCCGTACCGTCAAGCTACAAAAGCCTGTCTGTCCAGGGGGAGGAACGCCTGCCAGCCAGCCAGGACGACTGTCGGAACCGCCAGCCTGCATGGGCTAGCAGCTAGCTTAGCCTGCCCCACTTCTGCGTCCTCTCAGACCGCCCTCGGTGCTTCCTCCTCTGGCGCAGCTCCAACCAGGGTCCGTGGGCCCATCGTACGAGCAGACCAGGCTTCCCCAGCCGATCCAACGCCAGCTCTCCCAGCCAGACACCCTCGACACGCCTCCCCGCACCCCTCACGACAGTCATGCCAGGCGAGGCCGCCGCCAGACCGCCTTCGGTGTTATCAGAACCGCCGGCCTGCATGGGCTAGCAGCTAGCTTAGCCTGCCCCACTTCCGCGTCCTGTCAGACCGCCCTCGGCGTTACCTCCTCGGTCACAGCTCCAGGCAGGGCCGTGGTCCCTGGGCCCACAGAACGCAGCAGACCAAGCTCTCCCGGCCGTCAAACGAAGACAAAACTTGAACACAGACCTGGACAAAGACACTGGACGGTACTAAGCGAGTCTGCTGCAAACGTGAATTCCCGCCGCCGTCTTCCCACACCGGAAGCTGTTTCGGCGTTAACTGACGAGCCCCCGCCTGAGTGCCGACGCACTCTTTTTATCTGGCTCGGACACAACAACTTCCGGGACACACAACATCCGGGGCGCAACGCCCCTACAACGACGCACAGCCGGCAAAGCAGCACCACCTAAATTCCAACAGATGGCAGTAACGTGCCATCTAAGACCCATAACGTCTTCCTTTTCTGAAACGTACTGATGTAGCTGTGTACTTCGTACTTAGTCCTCCTTTACTGAACAGGACAAATGTTACAAATCAATCTCAAAAATTATTATACTGACAACATGATTTCAAAAATTATTATGATACTGTTGTCAGTATTCAACAAACATGCGCCCCCTCCCCTTTTTTACATTTTTTTAAACAACAACAACAACAATATTGGTATAACAGTCCGACCCAACTACAAATTAAGCCTAACAGGTGCCCGGGACAGCCGTCCAGAGCACAACTGCGTAAAGGGCCTTGCTGGGTATTTGCAGGAGAATGGGCAGGCAAAACGTCAGAACGCCTGAGTGGGGTATAGGGTGGAAGGGGGGGGGGCAGAGCAGCGCATACCCAGTGACCACTCGGCTCTTCGCCTAGCGCCTCTGGGCTGGCATGGCACGCGGGGAGGTTTTGGGCCAATCCATTCATTTCTTTTTTTCTAGTCTCTTCGGGGGCGTGGGCCTGTGGCATGCTTTCTAGATGAGTTCCTGGGTTCTGCGGCAGTGCTAGCTCTGCTACCCGCAGGTCAGCTCCATTTCAGCGGTACAATGATCCCTCCACTTCTACCAGGTAGGACGGTGGAACGACCTTCTGTACACAGAATTCGCGTCTCCAAATGCCTGTTTGGTCTCCTGGTAGCGGCTTCATCCGGACTGCTTCACCCAACGTGAGTTCAGGTAGGGCCCTTGCTGATTTGTCATAGATCACTTTGGAGACCTGTCTTCTGTGATGCAGCTGGTCCAGTACCCCGGTCACTACACATGGCTCCAGTAGCCTGTAGGCCACAGACAGCGCGGTCTTCAAACGCCTCGACATCAGGCGCTGGGCCGGACTGCTGTCCATACCCTGTGTTGCGCCACTGTAGGATTGCTTTCCAGGCATCCCTGCCCTCACGGAGAGCTTTCTTGCACAAGTTCTTGGCCATCTTCACAGCAGCCTCAGCCTTACCATTAGCCCACGACGAGAATGTCGTCGGCTATGAGCTCCACCCCATTGAGCCCAACCAGCAGCTCGTGCTGTTTCTGTTGGTACACTTCTGGGGCCACAGACACACCAAAGGGAAGCTTCAACCAGCGTTTTCGATCCCAGAGCGTCCAAAAGGTGGTTGCTGGGCTCATCAAGCTTGCATTGAAGGAAGGCATCCCTGGCGTCTACGAGAGTGAAAACCCTTGCCTTATGGGAGCTTGTAGAGTACATCCTCTAGCGTGGGCATGATGTAATGTGATCGCCTCAGCGCTTGGTTGAGGTGCTTTGGATCAATGCATATCCGCAGCTTGTCGGGTCGCTTAACAGTCACCATGTTGCTAACCCAGTCTGCTGGCTCTGTAACTGGAGCGACATGGCCCGCCGCTTCGTATTGGTCGGGCTGTGCCTTCACTGCTTTCTACACAGCGACCGGAACATTGCGAGGTGCACTCTGGACTGGCCGATTCGCTGCATCTAACTCAACATGCACCTCACCTGGCACGGAGTCGACTGGGGCAGTGAAAACGTCTCGGTATTTGCTACCCAGCGTGTCCTTAGTCAGGGGCCTGGCTTGAACATTGTCCACAGCATTAAGGTCTGCTGGAATGGTAAAATGCATGAGCCCAAGGCGCTCACAGGTGGATCCCGAGAGCACTGGCTGCTGACTGGCCTCAACCACCTCGAAGTCTAGAGTGCATCTGCGTCCGCGAACAACACACTCTGCCACAAACAGGCCCATGGAGGGCATCAGCTGGCCTGAGTAGAGTCTGCGCTTGGTGCTACTGGCACGAGATTGTCTCGGTGCAATCCGCATTTTTGTCCTTGAAACTCGTGACATTACACGTGGCTCCTGAATCGAGTTGACATTGCTGCTTCTTGTTGTTCAGCTGAAGAGTGACAAACCACTTCTTCCTTCCCCTCCCACAGTCCCAATACATTCGTTTTAATAAACGTCATTTTCGGCGCTGCCGTTGTCCTGGCCGGGAATTGAATTGTCCACGGAATGAACTCGTGCCCCCGCTCTCTTGGTCTTGCAGAATGGTTAGCCGTGCCACAGGCTCTGCATACCTTGGCATACGCTGGGCACTGCTTCCCCCCCGCCCATGCGAAGCGCCGCGGTATCTACATGCGGAAAGGCTACCTGCAGCTGTATCATATTGTCTCTGTTGCTTGTCTGCGACCGGGGAATTTTTCTTGAACGGCTGCCTGAATGTTGCATTGACGTCGTCTATGCGTGGCCTTACTTGGTCAGTAGACCTCAACCTCACATCTGTCAGCTCCGCAGCACGGCACGTGTCCACCGCAGCCGTCAGAGTTAAATCTTTCCCCCGCAACAAACGTCTGCCCTCATTTGCAACGCCAAGTACAACTTTGTCCCTGACCAGCTCATCTCTCGGCGCCCCATGACCACGTGTAGCGGCCTTCTCCCTAAGGCGAGCAACAAAACTGGCAACGGACTCACCGTCCTCCTGTTTGCAACAGCCAAAGACGTATCGTTCAGAAACCATATTCTTGCCTCTAGAATTTTCCTCACATCTTTCTGCTCCTCCTCAGTTAATTCCAGATTGTGCTTGTATACATGCCTGCGTTCAGGGCTCATTAGACTCGTCAGAGTAGCCGCTTGGACCTCCGCAGGTTGCTCCGGCAGTCCCGTAGCTAAACTGTAAACCTCAAACTCTGCCCTGAAGATGTGTCCCAGTTAGCGCCCCAGTCTCCGCTAAGCTTGACTGGAGCGGGAGGAGGAATCACGTTCACCGCTGCCATGACTTCGCTCTGGGAAACTCGCCAACTTTAACTTTACCCCACTGAAACTCCTAAGCTAGGAAGTCCCCTTGGGAGAAAAGGGTAAGCGTCGCTATCAGTCACTCACTCCTGACACCGCGTTCCGGTGTTAACACTGATGAGCCCCCTCGGGTTGCCATGAGTGCTGACGCACTTTATCTGGCTCGGACACAACTTCCGGAGCACACAACATCCGGGGCACAATGCCCCTACAACGACAAACAGCCGGCAAATCAGCGCCACCTACATTCTGACAGATGGCAGTAATGTGCTGTCTAAGACCCGTAACGGAAGCGGAAATACATTAGCACTCGCCAGACTCAACCATTTCTTTACAATAGTTTAATACACTGTAAAAAGTACATTACATTTCATTTGTATATACATTATATTCATGTAGTTTTCATGTTCAAGCAAGAATCCGCTGCTGGCATGACTAAGAATGAACGAAGGGCTAAAAACAAACGAACGTGTTCGGGCCAGAAGGGTTTTTCTCTCTCGGGTTGTGGTGAACCTGTGGAAGGTGACGGCATCCTGTCAGCTCAGATGTAAGGCAGTTATATTAGTACAACAATAGTGTTAGACTGACTGTCAGTTGCACTGCGATGGGACACTCCCAGCTTCTCTTTCCTAGCGTAATAAATAAGACAAAATGTAAAGGATGAGATCTCAGGCCAGGTTTCAGATAAAGAGGAGGCGTTTGTGTAAACCTAAACCATCAGTAGAGACGATAGAGGAGCATTAACCCAATCACTAACTTACTTTATGAGAGACACCTGGCACGTGGTTCTGAATCTGGCCCTCGATCTGCACCCTCTTCCTCATCTTGCTCTGCTATCAATATATTATAGCACATCTCATTGTACACAACATGCAAAAAATATGTTCACCACGTTGGACAGGGTTTTTCTTCCTGATATGACGTCATCCAGTCCTAACAGCACATTTACATGAGCAGGTCCTCAGAATTGGGCTATCAGTGATGTACGCTTTGATGACTGACCGAGTGACACACACAAGACACCATCACACCCTGACAAACATGACGAAAACTCAAAATACTTGAACTCTTTTAAATAATCTCATCGTTAGCTCATACCATGAAAGGCTATTTAGATCTATCAAAGTTAACGCGCATATCACATACATATATACTTCCCTCCAGAGGATGGACCGACCGTCCACCTTGAAATCAGATATCTACATTTTGGAATGTGCTAGATGGATGTCGCTCGTCATCATCTCCAGTCCAGTGAACAAAACCCCCTTTTTCTGTTGAGCACACTTGTACTTTCCTGAATCATAACTTGTTTTTTAGTTCTTGTGGGCAAACAAGGTCAACGAACATCATTCACTCATTCAAACACACAAAAATAAACTGGGGGACAAGTTCTGCTGCTCTGAGCTCCACATGATTCAGCAGTGTTTGACCACCAAGTCCAAATGCCAGGTTGGCTATTAACTACATTTGCTTTTGTCATGTTGAATATCTTTAAGTTTGACAGTTTCTTCTCACTGGTACGATGATGTAAAACAATAATCTCATGGGCCATTACGCAGCGCCCTGCCACTGACAACATCTTCATAGTCACTTCTGCTCATCCTACTCAGTCAACAACATGCAGTACCAAAAAACAATTTATTCACCAAGGTTTTAAACATCCCCGGTCCAAATCTCTACAGTCATAATAAGCACAGGCATACTAGCATAGCGCTGAGTTCCACTTTGTTATGACCTAATAAATTATTGGGGGGGGGGGGCTCTGGAGAGGTGTGGAACTTAAAACCAGAGTAATTCAACAAATTACTTGTCTCGCTTCGTACTCATTAAAATAAACATCACATGATCCCAACACGTCTGGAAGCTGATGTGGTGAAGTTGTTGATGGCATCGAGGCAGAGATGGGTGTTTCAGCCCAGCTGGTAGGTGTTTACCATACACCATGCGTGTACAGGGGGGCTCTATCTGCGCCGGCGATACTGAGAGGGTTCTGCAGAGCAGCCGGCAATGGGGACCGGGCCAGTTGTGTGTTGGCAGGAAGATGACGGACCGGACAGAGCTGCATCTCTTGTTGGCGAGACGAAGGTGGACAGTGGCTCTACTTGACTTCATCTGAAGGGCTGGTGGGCCGGGGGCCAGGCAGCAGTGGCACGGGGGAGGTGGCCTCAATGAGAGCAGGGTTGAGGATGATGGGCAGGGACATGGGCGGCACACCCACTTGGAGCGGCGAGGCGAGCGGCTGCAGAATGAGTGGGGACTGACTCATCGGAGACGGTGTCTGGGTTGGAGACGTCTTCACTGTGGCCGACATTGGAGGAGTGGACGGGGGAGCTGGGGATGATCTATCCGTTCCTAGAAAACCAAGCCAGTCAATGAAACGACACAGAAGGTTTAGAAGAATATTATAATATAAAAGAATATGCACAGGGGCACTTTGTCATGGAGAATAAGAACATTACAGTGCTACTGGTGTTGGAGTCAGTAAAAGAAACCGCATAATATGAGATTTGATTTGGAGGTCAAACGTCATCTGGAGCTGGCTTAGTTTTTTCTGGGCAGGTCATGTTTTATATACTTTCTGTTCAGTAACATAGGTTGTATTTTGAGGTGATGTGGGGAACAGGTACAGTTCCCTCTATCACCAAAATTACCACCAGTTAACAACATTTGGAAAATTCCCCTTACATGGCTTTAACGTATTTTCTGCCCAAACATGGCTGTGCTGTGACAGGGTATGTTTAATATAGCTACCGTTGGCACTCGGTGGTGGAGGCTCCTGGGGCGATCCTGGCCTGCTGGGGGTCTTTGGCTCTGCTAGGCTGACGGACCCTGGGATTGGTACTGGTCCTGATGCTGGTGTAAGGTTGGAGGGCTGGACAGAGGGTGAAGAGAGCTGAGGGGAGGGGGGCTGGCCTCTCAGGCCAGGCGGGTGGGGAGGTTCTGCTGGAGCAGCGGGGGCTGGATCTAAAAACACAGCATAGATTAAAAGCGCCTCCAACTGACTCAGTAAAACCGACATGACTTTGAAATTGCTGCTGTGACATTTATTACATGTTGTCTCCTCTTTGCCACCGCTGTCCTATAGACCATCTCACAAGCTGAGTAAAACTGTAAAATGATACATGGACTGCATTTATATCGTGCTGTTCCAGCTGCTATAGCCACTCAGAGCACTTTTACGATGCCTCACATTCAGCCAGGCACACACACACTCAGCCACTGTTGGCGGTGTCACCCATGCAGGCTCCAGTTAGGGGGACAGGTTTCTTGCTCAGGGACACATTAGATTACATTTCATTAGTCATTTAGCCGATGCTTTTATCCAAAGTGACTTACAATAAGTGCATTTAACGCAGGAAATCAGAACTACTAGTCATCAGAGGTCATAAGTGCATCTAAACAAGCATCTAAGAGCAAAACCAGTGCTAAGGTAAAAGTGCAAGAAAGAGTTTTTTTTTTAAATGAGTGAATACAATAAGTGCTAAGAGCAAGTAACAGGGTAGTAGTTCTTAAAGAGGTGAGTGTTCAACCTGCGCCGAAAGATGGGCAGCGACTCCGCTGTCCTGACATCAGTGGGGAGTTCATTCCACCACTGTGGGGCCAGGACAGAAAAGAGCCGAGACCGGGTCGATCGGCAGCAGGGGCCTCTGAGCGACGGGGCAACCAGGCGTCCCGAGGCAGCAGAGCGAAGTGGTTGGGCGGGGGTGTAGGGCTTGACCATGGCCTGGAGATAGGAAGGAGCTGTTCCTTTCACTGCCCTGTAGGCTAGCACCAGAGTCTTAAACTGGATGCGAGCAGCTGCTGGGAGCCAGTGTAGGGACATGAGAAGGGGAGTTGTGTGGTAGAACTTAGGGCGGTTGAACACCAGATGAGCTGCAGCTTTCTGAACAAGCTCCAGAGGTCTGATGGCCGACGCTGGGGCGCCAGCAAGGAGGGAGTTGCCGTAGTCCAGCCGGGAGATGACCAGAGCCTGGATGAGCACCTGTGCCATCTCGTCGGTGAGGAATGGGCGAATCCTCCTGATGTTATAGAGGAGAAATCTGCAGGAGTGAGCAACTGATGCAACGTTTGCAGCAAACGACAGTTGGTCATCCAGGAGCACACCCAGATTCCTCACAGTCAGATCTGGTGTCACCACGGTGTTGTCAATGGTGATGGCCAGGTCTCGGTGTGGGCAACCTTTCCCCGGGAGAAACATCAGCTCTGTCTTGTCCAGATTGAGCTTCAGGTGGTGTGTCGCCATCCACTCCAAGATGTCAGTCAAGCACGCAGCAATGCGTGTCTCTACTTGTGTGTCAGAGGGAGGAAAGGACAAGATCAGCTGGGTGTCATCGGCATAACAATGGTAAGAGAAGTCATGCGAGCGAATAACAGAACCCAGGGACGTCGTGTACAGGGAGAAAAGGAGAGGACCCAGAACCGAACCCTGTGGAATGCCTGTAGTCAGTGTGCGAGGCTCCGACACAGATCCCCTCCATGTCACCTGGTAGGAGCAACCCGTCAGGTAGGTTGCAAAGATTGAGAGTGCAGAGCCTGTGACACCCAGCCCCTCGAGGGTAGAGAGGAGGATCTGGTGGTTCACTGTGTCGAATGCAGCTAACAGGTCCAGGAGTATCAAGACAGAGGAGAGAGAGTTTTCTCTCGCAGAGTGCAGCGATTCTATCACTGCAAGGAGGGCCGTCTCTGTCGAGTGACCCAGCCTGAACCCAGACTGGCTGGGGTCCAGGTGGTTGTTCTGGTGGAGGTACAAAGAAAGTTGGTTAAAGACAGCACGTTCGAAAGTTTTGGATAGAAAGGGTAGAAGGGAAACTGGTCTGTAGTTTTTGACATCAGAGGGGTTAAGTGATGGTTTCTTGAGAAGGGGGGTGACTCTAGCAGTTTTGAAGGCAGATGGAAAGCATCCTGCCTGGAGGGAGGTGTTGATGAGCTGGGTTAGATGGGGAAGGAGTTCAGGCGCTATAGACTGAAGAAGAGGGGAGGGGACCGGGTCAAGGGAGCATGTGGTGGGGCGACTGGATGTGATGAGGTTTAGAACCTCGTCAGGGGAGAGGGGAGCGAGGTGGGATAGGGTGGGATGTGGAGAGGTGAAGGAGGGTGCAGAGGGTGGGATAGTGCAAGCAGCACTAACCGGGTGGTGAGAAAAGGAGGATCTGATGTCATTTACCTTCTTGTCAAAGAAGTTAGCGAAGTCATCGGGGAGAAGGGAGGAAGTAGGAGGAGGAGGTGGGGGTTGAAGAAGTCTAGAGAAGGTTTCAAAGAGTTTCTTAGGATTAGAGGCAGAGGATAGGATTTTGGAGCGATAGAAGGCAGCCTTAGCAGCAGAAAGGGAGGAGGAGAAAGTGGAAAGAAGAGACTGGAAGTTGAGAAGGTCTTTTCTCCATTTGCACTCTGCCCCTCTCAGGCTCCGTCTGCCAGCACGTACTGACAGACGGACACCTCAACAATTTTGCAAGGAGGAGCTGAGGATCATACCAGAAAACCTACAGCAGTGGTGCCCAACCCTGCTCCTGGAAAGCTACCATCTTGCCGTTTTTCAATCCAACCCTGATTAACACACCTGCATCTACTAACTGCCAACTGACCAAGACGTTGATTAACTGATAGATCCATCCAGCCATTATCCAAACCGCTTATACTTAGCTAGAGTCGCGGGATACTGCAGCCTATCCCAGCAGTCATTGGGCAGCAGGCAGGGAGACACCCTGGACAGGCCACCAGTCCATGTGTTAAATCAGGGTTTGAGTGAAAACCGGCAGGAGGGTAGCTCTCAAGGAGCAGGGTAGGGCACCACCATCCAACAGTTACCACGTGAATGACCTGTTTTCCACATTATTTAATTAGTTGCCCTCTCCAACTCTACTGCTGAACAACGCAACTAATTTCTCCAATTTTTTGCAGACAAAATCGCCACTATCAACAAATCACTGTCCCCTGCATCTGACTCAGCAGCGCCTACTCCGGCCCCTCTTCTCCCCATTCCTCTTGACCTCCCTACCCCTCCCCCTGATTGCCACCTCTCCCGGTTTATTCCAGTTGCCCTTACCAGTATCTCTGAACACATTAGCTCATCAAAATCCACAACCTGCTCCCCTTGATCCCCTCCCCACCCCCCTACTTAAGAAATGCCTCCCTGCCCTATGCCCCTACCTCACCAACCTTTTCAATTCCTCACTGTTCCATGGAATTGTCCCCTCTGACTACAAAACTGCAGCTGTCACCCCAATTCTCAAGAAACCTGGTCTTGATCCATCCTGCTTCAACCACTACCGGCTAATTTCCAATCTCCCCTTCCTCTCTAAAACCCTGGAACACATTGTCGCCACACAACTCCAAACCTACCTACACTCCAACAACCTACTCAAACCCCTCCAGTCTGGTTTTCACCAACTCCACAGCACTGAAACTGCACTCCTTAAAGTACTTAATGACCTCCTCACCTCTGCTGATACTGGAGCCCTTAAAATCCTCATCCTCCTCAACCTGAGTTCAGCCTTCAATACTGTGAGCCACAACATCCTGCTCACCAGATTGGAAGATGTCGGTATTGAAGGCACCGTACTCAGCTGGCTCCAGCCCTACCTCTCCAACAGGTCACACTTCATCTCACTTCACAACCACTCCTCTGTTCCATCCACAGTCACACAAGGTGTTCCCCAAGGTTCTGTACTCAGCCCACTCCTTTTCATCATCTACATCCTCCCTCTTGGTCAGATTCTCTGCCATTTCAACTTGGACTTCCACTATTATGCTGATGACACCCAGATATACCTCAGCACCAAATCCCCTCACAATCCACCCCTCTCTCACACCGACTCCTGTCTGTCTGCAGTTAAAGTTTGGATGCAGCAAAACCTTCTCAAACTCAACAGTGACAAAACTGAACTCCTCTTCATTGGCTCCAAGTCCACTCTCAGCCAAATCAACAACCTTGCACTCACCATCGATGGCACTACTGTCTCCCCTTCCCCAAGGCACGCAACCTTGGTGTGATCCTTGATCCCACCCTCTCCCTTGAGCCACATATCCGCCAAATGGTCAAATCCTCCTTCTACCACCTTCGCAACTTTCCAAAAATAAGATCCTCTCGCACACGCCCTGCTGCTGAGATACTGATCCATGCCTTCATCTCCTCCCGCCTTGATTACTGCAAATCACTCCTCTATGGCATCAGTGCTAGCTCTATCAAGAGACTCCAATTGGTCCAGAACGCATCCGCCCGACTTTTAACTTTCACCAAATCCTGGCACCACATCACCCCAGTCCTAAAAGACCTCCACTGGCTACCCATCTCCCACCAGATCAATTAAAAACTCCTGGTTCTTACTTATAAAGCCCTTCACAAACTGGCTCCCCATACCTCACCGATCTCCTCTCCCCCTACCAACCCTCTCGGTCCCTCAGATCCACCTCAGCCTCCCTTCTCTCTACCCCAAGGTCCAACCTCTGCGGCTTTGGTGACCGAACCTTCTCCAGAGCAGCTCCCAGGCTCTGGAACTCACTTCCCCAAATCATTAAGAGACTCAGAATCCCTCCCACTCTTCCAATCCCGTCTCAAGACACACCTTTTCTCCATTGCCTTCTCGTTCCCCCCGGTCCGCTCATACACCCCTGGTCTGGGGCAGGCTGGGGACTGAGCGCTTGACCTGCATCTGTGATTTATGTGATTTATGATGTTTGTTTTTCTTTCCCTTTATATCTGTCCAAGTCGGAGAGTACGGCTGGTGTCGTTTGTGGCTGCCGCTTCTCCCTCTTGTAGCCCCCCTTCCCATCCACCCCTGTATGTCTATGTTATGTTCATCTGTCATCTTGTTTCACTCCATTCATTGTAAAGCGACTTTGAGTACCAGAAAAGCGCCATATAAGATTGATTTATTATTATTATTATTATGTAGCGCTCATTCATGTCGTGCTCATTCATGTAGCGTTCACTCATGTAGCGCTCACTCATGTAGCGCTCATTCATGCCGCGCTCATGTAGCGCTCACTCATGTAGCGCTCATTCATGTAGCACTCACTCATGTCGCGCTCATGTAGCGCTCACTCATGTAGCGCTCATTCATGTAGCGCTCATTCATGTAGCGCTCGCTCATGTCGCGCTCATGTAGCGCTCACTCATGTAGCGCTCATTCATGTCACGCTCATGTAGCACTCACTCATGTAGTGCTCACTCATGTAGCACTCATTCATGTCACGCTCATGTAGCACTCACTCATGTAGTGCTCACTCATGTAGCGCTCATTCATGTCACGCTCATGTAGCACTCACTCATGTAGTGCTCACTCATGTAGCACTCATTCAGGTAGCGCTCACTCATGTAGCACTCACTCATGTAGCGCTCATTCATGTAGCGCTCTCATGTAGCGCTCATTCATGACTGATGGTGACACGGATGTGTCGACCAAGGAATGGAGAGTGTGTATGCACGGATCCTGCAGCAAGGGAGGCCAGTGAGTGTTTTGTTGGGCCACGTGAAAGTCCAGCACCAAATGCTCAAGTTATGTAAGGACTCTGACTGCAGTTTGGGTCATTGTACTCGCACACAGAACACAATCTTCAGAACACACCAGGAATGACTGGAATCACTTCTTTGTGGTGCAAAGAAGTGAAGGAGTGATGATAAATACTGTAAAAAAGCGTTTCTTTGTAATAAGAAGGTGATTATGTACAGTATAATACAGCTTGTTCAGATATGTGAGGGACATATCTACTGCACTTTATTACTAAAATATTTATTTGTAAGAACAGTGAGTATTTTACTGTTCCAGGGTTACTGTAATACCACAGTGAGTTTGATGCCAAGGAGGCTGTACAGATGTGGTTCAGTCAGGGTAAAAGAGCTAGAAGGCCCAGTTACAAATGTTGGCCCTTAGCGCCCCCCAGTGGCCCTCAGGGAGATGTGCTCTAAAATACAGGGAAGGAGAGGCATACTGTGTGAGTTAAGAGTTTACTTGTTTTGTTGTGGTTCTTGTGCAGTAATGACAGTAATGTTACTGACCACATACCTTATGTTTACATTTATACATGTATTATTTGTGCCTATGTTTACAAAAAGTACTTTAAAGTTTACGTTTTATTTAACTTGTTGTTTTTTGCTCTTAAGCACTACCTCAATTTGTGACATTTAAAATAAAACAGCATACTGTTATTTATGTAAGTGGTCTATTTATCAGTAATACAGTTAAGATGGTAAAAATATCAATGTGTTGCAACGCCTGTCGATTTAAGTGGTGCTCCTAAATGTTGTTACTGGTGCTCCTAAAATGTTCAGCAAGGAGCAGCAGTATTCCTAGTGGAGAAAGTTAGTCTGGAACCCTGGTATCATCTTGAAAGAAAGAAAACCACTTTAGTTTTGTCACTGTACAGTTGTTTTTGGTTACAGTGAAATTTGTCCTCTGCATTTAACCCATCCTATTGTATAGCAGCAATGGGAGGCTGTGGAGCAGTGGGCAGCTGTGGGCATTGGGCAGCTGTGGAGCAGTGGGGCAGCTGTGGAGGACCCTGCTTAGCTTCCGAGATTGGGAATTATCAGGGTGGTATGGCCATAGCCCGTTACAAAGCAACATCTAATCTTATGTTGGTCATATATCCATCCACTATCCCAACCGCTTATCCTGCTCTCAGGGTCGTGGGGATGCTGGAGCCTATCCCAGCAGTCATTGGGCAGCAGACGGGGAGACACCCTGGACAGGCCGCCAGGCCATTAAACAAGGCTGACACACACACATTCACACCTCGGGACAATTTAGTATGGCCGATTCACCTGCCCTACATGTCTTTGGACTGTGGGAGGAAACCCACGCAGACACGGGGAGAACATGCAAACTCCAACCAGTGGACGACCCGGGACGATCCCCAAGGTTGGACTACCCCGGGGCTCGAACCCAGGACCTTTTTGCTGTGAGGCGACTGCACTAACCACTGCATCACCGTAGGTCATTTAAGAGGCATCAAAATTAAACTGAGACTGACAATCAGCAAAAAACTTGAAGCAGCTTTACTTTGAAGTATTTCTGAGTAAACATTTCAACATTTTACTTTCCCCATAGAACTTTATTTCTACCCCTGTACCTTGTATGACGGTCTGTTTGAAGAGCTCCTCCCTCAGACGCGGTAGGAAGAAAACGATGCGCTCCCAGGTGATCTCCCACAGGTCCGAGTAACCGGTCCTAGAATCGGCGCTGTGAAATATCCCTGCCGTGTCCATTACCAGCAGCATGTTCTTCAAGGACTCTGGGATGGCCTCCAGCTACACAGAGACAACAACCTTCTTTAAGTCTTGATAAACCCATGACTTCTTCACTTTCCCAATTATCTGCCTTAAAGCCACAACCGTGAAGACTATAACTGTTCTACATTTTACTGTCTCCTGCGTAGACGGTGTTACTGTCTCCTATGTAGGCGGTGTTACTGCGTCCTACGTAGACGGTGTTAATGTCTCCTACGCAGACGGTGTTACTGCGTCCTACATAGACGGTGTTACTGTCTCCTAGGCAGATGGTGTTACTTTCTCCTACGCAGATGGTGTTACTGTCTCCTACGCAGATGGTGTTACTATCTCCTACACAGATGGTGTTACTATCTCCTACACAGATGGTGTTACTGTCTCCTACGCAGATGGTGTTACTATCTCCTACGCAGATGGTGTTACTGTCTCCTACGCAGATGGTGTTACTGTCTCCTACGCAGATGGTGTTACTATCTCCTACATAGATGGTGTTACTATCTCCTACACAGACGGTGTTACTGTCTCCTACGCAGATGGTGTTACTGTCTCCTACGCAGATGGTGTTACTATCTCCTACATAGATGGTGTTACTATCTCCTACATAGATGGTGTTACTGTCTCCTACGTAGACAGTGTTACTGTCTCCTACGCAGATGGTGTTACTGTCTCCTACATGGATGGTGTTACTGTCTCCTACAAAGATGGTGTTACTATCTCCTACATAGATGGTGTTACTGTCTCCTACATAGATGGTGTTACTGTCTCCTACATAGATGGTGTTACTGTCTTCTACGCAGACGGTGTTACGGTTTTCCTACACAGATGGTGTTAATGTCTCCTACGCAGACGGTGTTACTGTCTCCTACGCAGATGGTGTTACTATCTCCTACACAGATGGTGTTACTGTCTCCTACATAGATGGTGTTACTGTCTCCTACGTAGACGGCGTTACTGTCTCCTACACAGACGGCGTTACTGTCTCCTATATGGATGGTGTTACTATCTCCTACATAGATAGTGTTACTGTCTCCTACGTAGACGGTGTTACTGTCTCCTACATAGATGGTGTTACTGTCTCCTACGTAGACGGCGTTACTGTCTCCTACACAGACGGCGTTACTGTCTCCTATATGGATGGTGTTACTATCTCCTACATAGATAGTGTTACTGTCTCCTACGTAGACGGTGTTACTGTCTCCTACATAGATGATGTAACTGTCTCCTATGTAGACGGTGTTACTGTCTCCTACGCAGATAGTGTTACTGCCTCCTACATACATGGTGTTACTGCCTCCTATGTAGACGGTGTTACTGTCTCCTACGTAGACGTAAACGGTGTTACTGTGTCCTACATAGATGGTGTTACTGTCTCCTATGCAGACAGTGTTAATGTGTCCTAAGCAGACGGTGTTACTGTACACAGACGGTGTTACTGTCTCCTACGTAGGCGGTGTTACTGTCTCCTATGCAGATGGTGTTACTGCCTCCTACATAGACGGTGTTACTGTCTCCTATGTAGACATAAACAGTGTTACTGTGTCCTACGTAGATGGTGTTACTGCGTCCTACACAGACAGTGTTACTGTGTCCTACACTGACGGTGTTACTGTGTCCTACGTAGACGGTGTTACTGTGTCCTACACTGACGGTGTTACTGTGTCCTACGTAGACGTGTTACTGTCTCCTACACAGACAGTGTTACTGTGTCCTACGTAGACGGTGTTACTGTGTCCTATGTAGACGGTATTACTGTCTCCTACACAGACGGTGTTAAGCTGGGTGTGCTTTGAGTTCCATTCAAAATGAAGGAGTCAGCAGGGCTGCTGTGCCAGAAACAAACAAACAAAACGTGGCTGAACCTGAGTTTTACTTACTGATGTTGTATCATGTGTTAGAGAAAGTCCTCTACCAGCTGGTTCTATCATGTCTACTGGTTACACACAACACCTGCACGTCTTCATCTGACTGTTATGATGAAGATCTGAAACACTACACCCCCTGTCATTTTCCCTGGTCAAGACCTACCACACAGACATCACTAAGATAGGGCTGTCACAATTATTACATGATCGCCTGATCGCCATTATTTGAGCTGACCGCCATCATTCTGCATAACGGTTAGGATCCTTTCCTTTAATTTCTCTAAAAACAGCTGGACGAAACTAACAGAAATGTCATTTCCATCACTACTTCCACCTCGTTTTCCTCTGTCTGTTGTTTGACTGGCGCTCTTTTAATGATTTCATCTAGTTGCGCTCCAGGCACATGAGTGGTGAATTAGTGCCAACAAACTGTTTATCTTAGGACGCTTATCTCTAATATTATCTCTAATACTCTCTAACATTGTTTAATATTCTATAATATTGTCTAACGTTCTCTAATATTCTATAATATTGGACGAGCATGTTACTGTCATCAACATCAACATCATGGACGTAGTTGCAGAGCCAAACACCACAGCAGCGCTGTGGCCACATGTTGGTTTTAAGCCAGATGAAAAAGGAGAGCCCAGTAACTTGGAGGAGGCCATTTGTCGCATTTGCAGCAAAAAGATGGCGGCAAAAAGCGCTAATACCACAAATTTAAAAACCATCTATGGATCCACCATCCCACCCAATTCTCCCAACTTGGAAAGACACAATAAGATTAAATCATAATTCGGCTTGAGTTTTTTGATGATGTGCCCGTTTTTTACGTGTAGCTTGTGAGAAAGCCTAAATCCTGCCTCTGGCTGTTTCCTCTGCGAGCCAATGAAACAGTTTGTTAAGTTAATCTTTATTCTCAGTTTTAGTTGGGCTGCACCTGAAGAACGCCTTGTTTTAAAAGGAGAAACTGTCCTCACATGCAATCTCCAGCTCAAGCACCGGTGGCTGCAGGAAATACCACTCCCTGCTACAGCCACACTATAGCCACACTACAGCCACACTGTAGCCACACTACAGCCACACTGTAGCCACACTACAACCACACTGTAGCCACTCTGTAGCCAGACAACAGCCACACTATAGCCACACTGTAGCCAGACAACAGCCACACTATAGCCACACTGTAGCCACACTATAGCCACACTGTAGCCAGACAACAGCCACACTATAGCCACACTGTAGCCAGACAACAGCCACACTATAGCCACACTGTAGCCACACTACAGCCACACTGTAGCCACACTACAGCCACACTGTAGCCACAACGTAGCCACACTACAGCCACACTGTAGCCACACTACAGCCACACTGTAGCCACACTACAGCCACACTGTAGCCACACTACAACCACACTGTAGCCAGACAACAGCCACACTATAGCCACACTGTAGCCACACTATAGCCACACTGTAGCCACACTATAGCCACACTGTAGCCAGACAACAGCCACACTATAGCCACACTGTAGCCACACTATAGCCACACTGTAGCCAGACAACAGCCACACTATAGCCACACTGTAGCCACACTGTAGCCAGACAACAGCCACACTATAGCCACACTGTAGCCACACTGTAGCCACACTATAGCCACACTAATTTATTCATTCTGAGTTGCAGGGGGCTAAGTTCATTGCAAATCATTCTATTTTATTCTATCAGCATCCTCTTTGGACTTATTACTACAGGAGTCAAAGCAATGTAGATATTCAACCATCTGACATAAAATTAGTAAATAATAAAAAAGACATAAACGTCTGACATAAAAAACCCAATTAAATCATTAATCGTAATTATTTGTATGACAATCAATCGTCAACTAAAATTTCATGATTGTGACAGCCCTGTTTGTGGATCAGCTATTGTCTCAAACACCATCCATCCATTATCTCAACTGCTTATCCTGCTCTCAGGGTCGCGGGGATGCTGGAGCCTAACCCAGCAGTCATAGTCATTGGGAGGCAGGCGGTGAGACAACCTGGACAGTCCACCAGGCCATCACAGGGCCACACACACACACACAAACACACGCCTAGGGACGATCCAGTACGGCCGATTCACCTGACCTACATGTGTTTGGACTGTGGGAGGAAACCGGAGCACCCGGAGGAAACCCACACAGACATGGGGAGAACATGCAAACTCCACACAGAGGATGACCTGGGACGACCCCCAAGGTTGGACTACCCCGGGGCTCGAACCCAGGACCTTCTTGCTGTGAGGCGACTGTGCTAACCACTGCACCGCCGTGCTGCCTGTATTAAATATGTCAGACAGAAAATACTGAAGAGGAAATTTGTTTGCATGTAAAGTTTCAGGATTATGACACCAGGAACTAAAAGGAGGCAGTAAAATCCAGTTTAAAGACAGAGATCATTTTTCCCCCAATGGCATTTCAGAATGACATCTGTTGTTTCTTTTTCTTTCTCCGCATTTTCTCCCCAATTGTACTTGGTCAATTACCCCACTCTTCCGAGTCGCTGCTCCACCCCCTCTGCCGATCCGGGGAGGGCTGTAGCCTACCACATGCCTCTTCCCATACATGTTGAGTCACCAGCCGCCTCTTTTCACCTGACAGTGAGGAGTTTCACCAGGGGGACGTAGCGCGTTGGAGGATCACGCTATTCCCCCCAGTTCCCCCTCCCCCCTGAACAGGCGCCTTGACCGACCAGAGGAGGCGCTAGTGTAGCGATCAGGACACATACCCACATCCGGCTTCCCTCCCGCATACACGGCCAATGTGTATAACATGGGGGGTAACATAGGGATTCGAACCGGCGATCCCTGTGTTGGTAAGCAACAGAATAGACCACTACGCTACCCGGACACCCCTGACATGTGCTGCTTCTGTCAGTGTTATCCTCACCAGCAGGTCACTGGATCCAGCGTGCATGTACTTGTCCATGAAGTCCAGGATTGTGAGCCACAGGGCAGCAAAGGTGGGGAGAGACAACAGAGGAGACAGGTGCTGCAAGAAGACCTGAAGAAAAAGAAATCAGGTTACTTCCCATGACAATGTACTGCACAAACAGGAAATTACTATAAAAGATGTGTTGCTATGTGAACACGTCTCTGAATTCACATGTTCAATAATTTCTGATGAAAGTAGTTCTTCTATCATCCATCCAACGCTGTTCTATTTATTAGGATTTTTTTATATCCCTTTTCCCCCTTTTTCTCCCAATTGCACCCGGCCAATTACCCCACTCTTCCAAGCTGTACCGGTTGCTGCTCCACCCCCTCTGCTGATCCGGGGAGGGCAGCAGACTACCACATGCGTCCTCCCATACATGTGGAGTCACCAGCTGCTTCTTTTCACCTGACAGTGAGGAGTTTCACCAGGGGGATGTAGCATGTGAGAGGATCACGCTATCCCCCCCCCCCCGAACAGGCACCCTGACCAACCAGAGGAGGCGCTGGTGCAGCGACCAGGACACATACCCACGTCCGGCTTCCCACCCGCAGACACGGACAATTGTGTCTGTAGGGACCCCCGACCAAGCTGAAGGTAACACGGGGATTCGAACCACCAATCCCCATGTTGGTAGGCAACAGAATAGACTGCTACACTACCCGGACGCCCCCACTATTGTATTTATTTGCTAATTGGGATCGACGGGTAACCATTAATAAAAAGATCCAAAACCCATTGGAAGTGCAGGAAACTGAGCAGTTTACTCATCATTCATATCAGAATAATACACATTAGAAATGTAACGTGCGTTCCAGCGACTGAAACATCGGCTGTGGGGTGTGTTTTAGCCAAGGGGCTCCATGCCTTAGAAAGTAGTGTGCAGGCCCTCATTCTGGTCTCCTCCATACCGCCCACATCTGCTGGACTGATGTTGTCAAGCAGCTTTGTAAGCAAAGGGAAAAGCACCTGGGATAAAAAAAACAAACACATATTTTAAGTTCAGCTGGGAGCACGAGGCAACAAAGATGAAACCGTGTCTTCTGTGATAATATACCGTCTTCTAACAAGAATGAAAACTGTTACGGCTCGCAGTCAATGCTGCATCGGCTGATGTACAGCACACTGCGTGCGACTGGGTACAGGGTCGATTGGCGCAGGAAAATATCGGCCATTATTTCACACTGTAACCTTCAGCCTTACCTTGTTGAAGCACGACTCCCACTCGGTGGCGTCTAGTGTTTGCAGGTCATGTACCAGCAGCGCCCTCTGGAGGTAGGTGAGGGCCTGCATACGGACCTGCCGTCTGGCATCACAGCACAGCCAGGCGATGCCTGCAGAGGAATACATGGGAACCACATGAGAAGAGGATTTAAAGCGACTCCATGACTGACTGCTGCTCTGTGGGATTAGCCTACATGATGCTAACAATAACCTACACACTCACGCTCGAACCCACTCCATTCTGACAGGACGGCTTTTCATTTCTTTTGATCAATTGTTGGAAAAAAACTGCAAGTGTGCTGGGTTTAAAAATGATGACTCGGTGTTTCTGTATCCCTGATGTTGTCGAACCAAACGTACCTCCACAGCGCACTGTGTCTGTGCACGTCACGCACACTCTGAACACCCTTTAACCTTAAAGAAGGCTCGTGACACAACTAGAGGATACTGGATTGTAACGTCCACCTCAATAAGTCACTTCATTCAGCAGGGAACATTTTGAAACAGGAAATGAAATCACCCAAAGGGTTTCATTTCAGGCCGCACGGTGGTGCAGTGGTTAACGTGGTCGCCTCACGGTAAAGGTCCTGGGTTCAAGCCCCGGGGTAGCCCAACCTTGGGGGTGGTCCCGTGTTGTCCTCTGTGTGGAGTTTGCATGTTCTCCCCATGTCTGCGGGGGTTTCCTCTGGGGGCTTCGCTTTCCTCCGACAGTCCAAAGACATGTAGGTCAGGTGAACCGGCCGTATTAAATTGTCCCTAGGTGTGAATGTGTGTGTGTGTTTGTGTGTGTGCCAGCCTGGCCAGGGTGTCTCCCCGCCTGCCGCCCAATGACTGCTGGGATAGGCTCCAGCATCCCACACAGCACCACTTCGGATCAGTGGCTTGGATAATGGATGGAGGATAAATTGTTGGTGGGGAGGGTTAGATGATGGATGGAGGATAAGTTGTTGGCGGGGAGGGTTGAATGATGGATGGAGGGTAAATTGTTGGTGGGGAGGGTTGAATGATGGATGGAGAGTAAACTGTTGGCGGGGAGGGTTGGATAATGGATGGAGGATAAGTTGTTGGCGGGGAGGGTTGGATGATGGATGGAGGGTAAATTGTTGATGGGGAGGGTTGGATTATGGATGGAGGATAAATTGTTGGTGGGGAGGGTTGGATGATGGATGGAGGATACCTTGTTGGTGGGGAGGGTTGGATTATGGATGGAGGATACACTGTTGGTGGGGAGGGTTGGATGATGGATGGAGGGTAAATTGTTGATGGGGAGGGTTGGATTATGGATGGAGGATACACTGTTGGTGGGGAGGGTTGGATGATGGATGGAGGGTAAATTGTTGGTGGGGAGGGTTGGATGATGGATGGAGGGTAAATTCTTGGTGGGGAGGGTTGGATGATGGATGGAGGGTAAATTGTTGGTAGGGATGGTTGGATAATGGATGGAGGATAAATTGTTGGTGGGGAGGGTTGGATGATGGATGGAGGATAACTTGTTGGCGGGGAGGGTTGGATGATGGATGGAGGGTAAATTGTTGGTGGGAAGGGTTGGATTATGGATGGAGGATAAATTGTTGGTGGGGAGGGTTGGATTATGGATGGAGGATAAATTGTTGGTGGGGAGGGTTGGATGATGGATGGAGGGTAAATTGTTGGTGGGGAGGGTTGGATGATGGATGGAGGATAAATTGTTGGTGGGGAGGGTTGGATGATGGATGGAGGGTAAATTGTTGATGGGGAGGGTTGGATTATGGATGGAGGATACACTGTTGGTGGGGAGGGTTGGATGATGGATGGAGGGTAAATTGTTGGTGGGGAGGGTTGGATGATGGATGGAGGGTAAATTCTTGGTGGGGAGGGTTGGATGATGGATGGAGGGTAAATTGTTGGTAGGGATGGTTGGATAATGGATGGAGGATAAATTGTTGGTGGGGAGGGTTGGATGATGGATGGAGGATAACTTGTTGGCGGGGAGGGTTGGATGATGGATGGAGGGTAAATTGTTGGTGGGAAGGGTTGGATTATGGATGGAGGATAAATTGTTGGTGGGGAGGGTTGGATTATGGATGGAGGATAAATTGTTGGTGGGGAGGGTTGGATGATGGATGGAGGGTAAATTGTTGGTGGGGAGGGTTGGATGATGGATGGAGGATAAATTGTTGGTGGGGAGGGTTGGATTATGGATGGAGGATAAGTTGTTGGTGGGGAGGGTTGGATTATGGATGGAGGATAAATTGTTGGTAGGGAGGGTTGGATGATGGATGGAGGGTAAATTGTTGGTGGGAGGGTTGGATGATGGATGGACGGTAAATTCTTGGTGGGGAGGGTTGGATTATGGATGGAGGATAAGTTGTTGGTGGGGAGGGTTGGATGATGGATGGAGGATAAATTCTTGGTGGGGAGGGTTGGATGATGGATGGAGGATAAATTGTTGGTGGGGAGGGTTGGATAATGGATGGAGGATAAATTGTTGGTGGGGAGGGTTGGATGATGGATGGAGGATAAATTGTTGGTGGGGAGGGTTGGATTATGGATAGAGGGTAAATTGTTGGTGGGGAGGGTTGGATTATGGATGGAGGATAAGTTGTTGGTGGGGAGGGTTGGATGATGGATGGAGGATAAATTCTTGGTGGGGAGGGTTGGATGATGGATGGAGGATAAATTGTTGGTGGGGAGGGTTGGATTATGGATGGAGGATAAATTGTTGGTGGGGAGGGTTGGATTATGGATAGAGGGTAAATTGTTGGTGGGGAGGGTTGGATTATGGATGGAGGATAAATTGTTGGTGGGGAGGGTTGGATGATGGATGGAGGGTAAATTGTTGGTGGGGAGGGTTGGATTATGGATGGAGGATAAATTCTTGGTGGGGAGGGTTGGACGATGGATGGAGGATAAGTTGTTGGTGGGGAGGGTTGGATGATGGATGGAGGGTAAATTCTTGGTGGGGAGGGTTGGATGATGGATGGAGGATAAATTGTTGGTGGGGAGGGTTGGATTATGGATGGAGGATAAATTGTTGGTGGGGAGGGTTGGACGATGGATGGAGGATAAGTTGTTGGTGGGGAGGGTTGGATGATGGATGGAGGGTAAATTCTTGGTGGGGAGGGTTGGTAAAATGGCAAACATTTATTTAAAAGTAATGATTTTAAATCACATTAGGCATTAATTGGGTTGTACTTTCATTCCATCCATTTTCAATCACTCCATCATTTTACTCCTCATCAGGGTCATTGGGGGATGGGGGGGGGTCTCCCAGAATAATCTGGGTAGCAGGCGGGGGAAACTTAAGTAGCCTTTCACACCTTTTACACTTTTGTCCCCAAAACAACAAAAGCTGGTTGGCTCTTGTATCACTCTTTTCATCTCCTCGTTTAGTGACGCTCGCCTCCAGAGTCACTGCAGCAGAATCAGCAACTAGCGGCTGATTTAAGAGTCAGTTTACAGGCATCTTAAAGCACTACAAAGTGATAATATCATGGCCCAGAGGAAATGTCATGTCAAGTACTACTGCTTTAAAGGTAGAATGAGTAGGATTTGTCAGTTGCGGTTCGTAAACACAATATTCAAATGTGGCCCCTCCCCCGGGCTCAACGTCACCAGGAGGACACGCCCCCCCCCCCCCCGACCACAGTTGCCACAACACATCCCAGTGTACAGGGCAACTCTGCGTCGCTCTTCATCCCCATCCTCTCCTCCAGTGCTCACCAGCAGGTGAAAGCCAACCCCAGATTCACTCTGGTTTTGGAATGAGCTTTGTCCGCTTGGCGTTTTGCCTCGCCATGTTTGCCTCTTTTCAGTGCAGTGTCCGTCATTGTCGTAGCTTCCTCTTGGATGCGTGCTCACGATCTCGATCTGACACCTGGTTGCTACCTTTTCATAGCGTCCCGCTGCCCACACGTTAATGCCCAGAAACGTCCAGTACACAGCAAAATAAGAAAATCCAGGCAGAGGACAGGGTCTCTGAAGGTACACATACCACGTCTAGTGGCTCATATGTGTGATGACTGAGAGGGACTATTTTGCATGAGTCTCTACATTGACTTTTAGGAAAATCCTACTTGTTCTACCTTCAAGTAAGTGCCTTACGACAATAACCACAAATAATGTGAGTAATAGGGGATTAAAATTACAAGTCAGCTGGACAATGAAGGAAGTGAGTGAAACAGTCACACAACGGGACGGTCTATGGATGAAGGCAGGCCTGGAGGAATAAAGTTTTTAGACCGTTAACAAACACCTTTAATGTTCTTTAAGATAATGTAAGTAGTATGAATCAACCTCTGCAGGCTGTGTGAAGTGTAAGGCAGACCAACCTTGCAGCAGGGGGCACCAGCAACTCGTCCATAAGGTCTGAGAGTCGGCTTCGATCTTCTTGCCTGAGGTCTCAAGGTGGTGCTGCTCCTCTGCCCAGGAGTTGTAGATACTGGCTGCCCGGGTGTGCAGTGTGTGCATCAGGTCTAACAGCTGCACCGCCACAAAGAACAACACCCACGTCAACACTGTGAAGGACTGTTGTGTTGCTGTGCTGGGTTACATGATATCAACAGGACTAACATGCCCATGTCTAACACTGTGCAGGACTGTTGTGTTGTTGTGTTGCTGTGCTGGGTTACAAGCTAACATGCTATGTCGAACAACACATATAAACTCAGGTAAGTATGAGGTGTGCAGCGGCATCTCATTCTGTTAAAATTGCTTATTAAGCAAATAAGCTGAATTCACACAAGCAACATGCCAGGGTACATCACCCCATTCTATGTAAACCAGAGGCTTAAAACAATTACATACACCAATACAAATATATTCAGGCAGGTGGGTGGTAAGAATTATGCAATTCCATTTTTTCGCAACTGGTGGACTTCATTTAACTAGTTTTGTCAAAATTAACACATTAATTTCAGCGATTAATTTGAAATATTTAACGTGTTAAAAAGATTAGTGCAGTTAAAGCAGTGACATTTTGTCTACTAGGAGGTGCCGGCTGTACGCAGCCGCAGCTGTTCCACAGGCATATCAGGGGATTCGGCTGTGCGCTCTGCCCCCTCCTGCTTGTGGGTGTATGGACGCTGTCTTTGTCCCTGCTCTGTCTCCTCCTGCTTGTGGGTGTATGGACGCTGTCTTTGTCCCTGCTCTGCCTCCTGCTTGTGGGTGTATGGATGCTGTCTTCTTCCCTGCTCTGCCTCCTGCTTGTGGGTGTATGGATGCCGTCTTCTTCCCTGCTCTGCCTCCTCCTGCTTGTGGGTGTATGGATGCCGTCTTCTTCCCTGCTCTGCCTCCTCCTGCTTGTGGGTGTATGGATGCTGTCTTCTTCCCTGCTCTGCCTCCTCCTGCTTGTGGGTGTATGGATGCTGTCTTCTTCCCTGCTCTGTCTCCTGCTTGTGGGTGTATGGACGCTGTCTTCTTCCCTGCTCTGCCTCCTCCTGCTTGTGGGTGTATGGATGCCGTCTTCTTCCCTGCTCTGCCTCCTCCTGCTTGTGGGTGTATGGATGCTGTCTTCTTCCCTGCTCTGCCTCCTGCTTGTGGGTGTATGGATGCCGTCTTCTTCCCTGCTCTGTCTCCTGCTTGTGGGTGTATGGATGCTGTCTTCTTCCCTGCTCTGTCTCCTGCTTGTGGGTGTATGGATGCTGTCTTCTTCCCTGCTCTGCCTCCTCCTGCTTGTGGGTGTATGGATGCTGTCTTCTTCCCTGCTCTGCCTCCTCCTGCTTGTGGGTGTATGGATGCCGTCTTCTTCCCTGCTCTGTCTCCTGCTTGTGGGTGTATGGATGCTGTCTTCTTCCCTGCTCTGTCTCCTGCTTGTGGGTGTATGGATGCCGTCTTCTTCCCTGTTCTGTCTCCTGCTTGTGGGTGTATGGATGCTGTCTTCTTCCCTGCTCTGTCTCCTGCTTGTGGGTGTATGGATGCTGTCTTCTTCCCTGCTCTGCCTCCTCCTGCTTGTGGGTGTATGGATGCCGTCTTCTTCCCTGTTCTGTCTCCTGCTTGTGGGTGTATGGATGCTGTCTTCTTCCCTGCTCTGTCTCCTGCTTGTGGGTGTATGGATGCCGTCTTCTTCCCTGTTCTGTCTCCTGCTTGTGGGTGTATGGATGCTGTCTTCTTCCCTGCTCTGTCTCCTGCTTGTGGGTGTATGGATGCTGTCTTCTTCCCTGCTCTGCCCCCTGCTTGTGGGTGTATGGACGCTGTCTTCTTCCCTGCTCTGTCTCCTCCTGCTTGTGGGTGTATGGATGCTGTCTTCTTCCCTGTTCTGTCTCCTGCTTGTGGGTGTATGGATGCTGTCTTCTTCCCTGCTCTGCCTCCTCCTGCTTGTGGGTGTATGGATGCTGTCTTCTTCCCTGCTCTGCCTCCTGCTTGTGGGTGTATGGACGCTGTCTTCTTCCCTGCTCTGTCTCCTCCTGCTTGTGGGTGTATGGATGCTGTCTTCTTCCCTGCTCTGCCCCCTGCTTGTGGGTGTATGGACGCTGTCTTCTTCCCTGCTCTGTCTCCTCCTGCTTGTGGGTGTATGGATGCTGTCTTCTTCCCTGCTCTGTCTCCTGCTTGTGGGTGTATGGATGCTGTCTTCGTCCCTGCTCTGACTCCTCCTGCTTGTGGGTGTATGGATGCTGTCTTCTTCCCTGCTCTGTCTCCTGCTTGTGGGTGTATGGATGCTGTCTTCGTCCCTGCTCTGCCTCCTCCTGCTTGTGGGTGTATGGATGCTGTCTTCGTCCCTGCTCTGCCTCCTGCTTGTGGGTGTATGGATGCTGTCTTTGTCCCTGCTCTGTCTCCTGCTTGTGGGTGTATGGATGCTGTCTTCTTCCCTGCTCTGTCTCCTGCTTGTGGGTGTATGGATGCTGTCTTCGTCCCTGCTCTGCCTCCTCCTGCTTGTGGGTGTATGGACGCTGTCTTCTTCCCTGCTCTGTCTCCTGCTTGTGGGTGTATGGATGCTGTCTTCGTCCCTGCTCTGCCTCCTCCTGCTTGTGGGTGTATGGATGCTGTCTTCGTCCCTGCTCTGCCTCCTGCTTGTGGGTGTATGGATGCTGTCTTCGTCCCTGCTCTGCCTCCTCCTGCTTGTGGGTGTATGGATGCTGTCTTCTTCCCTGCTCTGCCTCCTCCTGCTTGTGGGTGTATGGATGCTGTCTTCGTCCCTGCTCTGCCTCCTCCTGCTTGTGGGTGTATGGATGCTGTCTTCTTCCCTGCTCTGCCTCCTGCTTGTGGGTGTATGGATGCTGTCTTCTTCCCTGCTCTGCCTCCTCCTGCTTGTGGGTATATGGATGCTGTCTTCTTCCCTGCTCTGCCTCCTCCTGCTTGTGGGTGTATGGATGCTGTCTTCGTCCCTGCTCTGCCTCCTGCTTGTGGGTGTATGGATGCTGTCTTCGTCCCTGCTCTGCCTCCTCCTGCTTGTGGGTGTATGGATGCTGTCTTCTTCCCTGCTCTGCCTCCTGCTTGTGGGTGTATGGATGCCGTCTTCTTCCCTGTTCTGTCTCCTGCTTGTGGGTGTATGGATGCTGTCTTCTTCCCTGCTCTGTCTCCTGCTTGTGGGTGTATGGATGCCGTCTTCTTCCCTGCTCTGTCTCCTGCTTGTGGGTGTATGGATGCCGTCTTCTTCCCTGTTCTGTCTCCTGCTTGTGGGTGTATGGATGCTGTCTTCTTCCCTGTTCTGTCTCCTGGTTGTGGGTGTATGGATGCTGTCTTCTTCCCTGTTCTGTCTCCTGCTTGTGGGTGTATGGATGCCGTCTTCGTCCCTGCTCTGCCTCCTCCTGCTTGTGGGTGTATGGATGCTGTCTTCGTCCCTGCTCTGCCTCCTGCTTGTGGGTGTATGGATGCCGTCTTCTTCCCTGCTCTGTCTCCTGCTTGTGGGTGTATGGATGCTGTCTTCTTCCCTGCTCTGCCCCCTGCTGGACTGTTACAGTGCCTAACCTTGGTCTCTGCTTTCTCACAGCAGTAGGCTTTATTTGTTCCCAGCCCTCATCCCTCATGTAGTATAATACATATTCTACTATGCTGTGCCATTGGGACGCGTATGGGTTCTGTGATGAACATGTGATGAACACATACATAATGAACATGTGATGAAAATGTGAACATGTGATGAACATGTGCTGAACATGTGCTGTTCGCTCAATGAACATGTGATGAACATGCGATGAACACAATGAATACATGATGAACATGTAATGAACGCATGATGAACATGTGATGAACACATAATGACCACGTGGTGAATATTAAATGACCATGTAATAAAAACATGATGAAGATGTAATGAACACATGATGAACATGTAATGAATATGTGATGAATACGAGATGAACACATGATGAACACGTAATGAATACATGATGTACACATAAGGAACACATGATGAACACGTAATAAACACAAGATGAAAATGTAATGAGCACATGATGAACATGTAATGAATATGAGATGAACACGTAATGAACATGTGATGAACACAATGAATATGTGATGAACACGTGATGAACATGTAATGAACACATAATGAACATCGTGAACTCACGACACTTTAAATTTAACTGACGCTTGAACATGGAACATTTTTGTTGCTAATTATCATTTATAATATATTTATATTAATGCACAAAGGAAAGTATTGCCTGGTGAGCTGGTATCTCATCTTACTGGCCTGGATAGTTTGAAATTCAGCTGGCAGTGTAACACACAGGTCTAGGTTGCGTTATATTTCTGCTGGAACATGTAATAAATGTGTTATATTTCTGTTGGGACATGTAATAAATGTGTTATTTTTCTGTTGGGACATGTAATAAATGTGTTATTTTTCTGTTGGGACATGTGATAAATGTGTTATATTTCTGTTGGGACATGTAATAAAAGTGATATTTCTGCTCGGACACGTGATAATGTGTTATATTTCTGCTAGGACGTGATGCATGTGTTATATTTCTGTTGTAACATGTAATAAACGTGTTATATTTCTGTTAGGACATGTAATAAATGTGATATTTTTGCTAGGACACGTGATAAATGTGTTATATTTCTGCTGGGACATGATAAATGTGTTATATTTCTGCTAGGACATGTGATGCATGTGTTACATTTCTGTTGGGACATGTAATAATTGTGTTATATTTCTGTTGGGACATGTGATACATGTGTTATATTTCTGTTGGGACATGTAATAAATGTGATATTTTTGCTAGGACACGTGATAAATGTGTTATATTTCTGCTGGGACATGTGATACATGTGTTATATTTCTGTTGAGACATGTAATAAATGTGTTATATTTCTGCTGGGACATGTGATACATGTGTTATATTTCTGTTGGGACATGTAATAAGTGTGATATTTCTGCTGGGACACGTGATAAATGTGTTATATTTCTGCTGGGACATGTAATAAGTGTGTCTTTCCAGCTGACAGTTTTGATGGCCTTGATGGTTTTATTGGTAGTCCAAAGGAATTGAATCAAGTGCAACTGGACTTGGTATATATCCGTGAAGACGTTTCACCTCTCATGCAAGAGGCTTCCTCAGTTCGTGCCTTTCTGACTAGACCAAGCTAGTCTGACTGGCTGGTGATGAAACTCACGATATTTATCCTCTTTGGAATCGTTATCAGAGCTATAGATGTCCATGCCTCTTTGTGTTCCGATGTTTAGCAACACCCGTCGTTACGATGGTCGTAACGGTGGGGTAATTGGCCAAGTACAATTGGGGAGAAAAAATGGGGGGAAATCATAAATAAATAGATAGATAGATAGATAGATAGATAGATAGATAGATAGATAGATAGATAGATAGATAGATAGATAGATAGATAGATAGATAGATAGATAGATAGATAAAATAAATAAATAATCAGAAACCGATATACAGGCAGATAAATAAATAGATATAAACACAGGTAACATGTCTTAATGCTTCTGAGGGGAAAAAGGACATCTTAGCAGATCTGCAACCCAACAGCCCAGGAGGAGCACAGGATAAACTGGGGTACAGTTTAGGAGGGCAGCAGTGGTTTGGTCACATGAGATATCTAATAATACCATTCTGCCTCCACACAACAGACATGCTGCATGTGCCAGATCTTCCATGAAATTCATTTCAAATGTCGCCAACACACAGAAAACCTACCTCAAGTAGAACATTTTAACACTACTCCTCCTAAAGGGCCCCGTGGGAGCGCCGGCCCTGCCACCAAGCCCACCGAGGCAAATCTGTAGTTTGTGATAACGGGCTGCACAAATAACATAGACTTGACCTGCCATCTTAAAACCATCTCAGAGCTGAATCCATGGTGGCCTCCACCCATGCCACCTACCCTGCTGCAGGACCAGCAAGCTGGTTATCGCACATGTACGCAGGGTCTGAAATTAACTTTTTCCTCCAGCAACCACTTTTAACAGACAGATGAAACAATACAACCTCTTCCGAAGGCCATTTGGACAACATTACAATTACAAAAACACACCTATAACATTACTTTAAATATCAAATGACTGAAAACACAATCCAAAAATACATCAGCTGGGTGTACATCCACAACAGATGGTCTAGTAAAAAACCAAAACAAAAAATATATAGTATTTACGCATTATATCTAATAATTTTGGGAATGGCTGGACCCAGATTTAAATTAACGGTCACATTGTTGTCGTTTTTCTCCCTGTTCCCTGCCTCACCAGCTTCCTGGCTCCGTTCAACCAGAGCTTCCAGGAAAATGTCTTCACACAGCCAGCCTACCAGTATACCAAATCAATATCAAGATAAAATGTCATCACACAGCCAGCCTACCAGTATACCACATCAATATCGAGATAAAATGTCGTCACACAGCCAGCCTACCAGTTCCCCACAGTAATATCTAGATAAAATGTCTTCACACAGCCATCCTACCAGTTCCCCACAGTAATATCTAGATAAAATGTCATCACACAGCCATCCTACCAGTTCCCCAGAGTAATATCTAGATAAAATGTCATCACACAGCCAGCCTACCAGTATACCACATCAATATCAAGATAAAATGTCGTCACACAGCCAGCCTACCAGTTCCCCACAGTAATATCTAGATAAAATGTCATCACACAGCCATCCTATCAGTTCCCCACAGTAATATCTAGATAAAATGTCATCACACAGCCAGCCTACCAGTATACCACATCAATATCGAGATAAAATGTCGTCACACAGCCAGCCTACCAGTTACCCACAGTAATATCTAGATAAAATGTCATCACACAGCCAGCCTACCAGTTTACCACAGTAATATCTAGATAAAATGTCGTCACACAGCCAGCCTACCAGTTTCCCACAGTAATATCTACACACAATGTCTTCACACAGCCATCCTACCAGTTTACCACAGTAATATCTAGATAAAATGTTCTCACACAGCCAGCCTACCCGTTTACCACAGTAATATCTAGACAAAATGTCATCACACAGCCAGCCTACCAGTTTCCAATGGTAAGACATAGATAAAATGTCGTCACACAGCCAGCCTACCAGTTTCAAATGGTAAGATATAGATAAAATGTCGTCACACAGCCAGCCTACCAGTTTACCACAGTAATATCTAGATAAAATGTCGTCACACAGCCAGCCTACCAGTTTACCACAGTAATATCTAGACAAAATGTCGTCACACAGCCAGCCTACCAGTTTCCAATGGTAAGATATAGATAAAATGTCATCACACAGCCACAGCCTACCAGTTTACCACAGTAATATATAGATAAAATGTCGTCACACAGCCAGTCTACCAGTTTACCACAGTAATATCTACATAAATTGTCCTCACACAGCCAGTCTACCAGTTTCCCACAGTAATATCTAGATAAAATGTTGTCACACAGCCATCCTACCAGTTTCCCACAGTAATATCTAGATAAAATGTCTTCACACAGCCATCCTACCAGTTCCCCACAGTAATATCTAGATAAAATGTCCTCACACAGCCAGTCTACCAGTTTACCACAGTAATATCTAGATAAAATGTCCTCACACAGCCAGCCTACCAGTTTACCACAGTAATATCTAGACAAAATGTCGTCACACAGCCAGCCTACCAGTTTCCAATGGTAAGATATAGATAAAATGTCATCACACAGCCACAGCCTACCAGTTTACCACAGTAATATATAGATAAAATGTCGTCACACAGCCAGTCTACCAGTTTACCACAGTAATATCTACATAAATTGTCCTCACACAGCCAGTCTACCAGTTTCCCACAGTAATATCTAGATAAAATGTTGTCACACAGCCATCCTACCAGTTTCCCACAGTAATATCTAGATAAAATGTCTTCACACAGCCATCCTACCAGTTCCCCACAGTAATATCTAGATAAAATGTCCTCACACAGCCATCCTACCAGTTCCCCACAGTAATATCTAGATAAAATGTCGTCACACAGCCAGCCTACCAGTATACCACATCAATATCGAGATAAAATGTCGTCACACAGCCAGCCTACCAGTTACCCACAGTAATATCTAGATAAAATGTCATCACACAGCCAGCCTACCAGTATACCACATCAATATCGAGATAAAATGTCGTCACACAGCCAGCCTACCAGTTACCCACAGTAATATCTAGATAAAATGTCATCACACAGCCAGCCTACCAGTTTACCACAGTAATATCTAGATAAAATGTCGTCACACAGCCAGCCTACCAGTTTCCCACAGTAATATCTACACACAATGTCTTCACACAGCCATCCTACCAGTTTACCACAGTAATATCTAGATAAAATGTTCTCACACAGCCAGCCTACCAGTTTACCACAGTAATATCTAGACAAAATGTCATCACACAGCCAGCCTACCAGTTTCCAATGGTAAGACATGGATAAAATGTCGTCACACAGCCAGCCTACCAGTTTCCAATGGTAAGATATAGATAAAATGTCGTCACACAGCCAGCCTACCAGTTTACCACAGTAATATCTAGATAAAATGTCATCACAGAGCCAGCCTACCAGTTTACCACAGTAATATCTAGACAAAATGTCGTCACACAGCCAGCCTACCAGTTTCCAATGGTAAGATATAGATAAAATGTCATCACACAGCCACAGCCTACCAGTTTACCACAGTAATATATAGATAAAATGTCGTCACACAGCCAGCCTACCAGTTTCCAATGGTAAGATATAGATAAAATGTCGTCACACAGCCAGCCTACCAGTATACCACATCAATATCGAGATAGAATGTCGTCACACAGCCAGCCTACCAGTTACCCACAGTAATATCTAGATAAAATGTCATCACACAGCCAGCCTACCAGTTTACCACAGTAATATCTAGATAAAATGTCGTCACACAGCCAGCCTACCAGTTTCCCACAGTAATATCTAGACAAAATGTCTTCACACAGCCATCCTACCAGTTTACCACAGTAATATCTAGATAAAATGTTCTCACACAGCCAGCCTACCAGTTTACCACAGTAATATCTAGACAAAATGTCATCACACAGCCAGCCTACCAGTTTCCAATGGTAAGACATAGATAAAATGTCGTCATCCAGCCAGCCTACCAGTTTCCAATGGTAAGATATAGATAAAATGTCGTCACACAGCCAGCCTACCAGTTTACCACAGTAATATCTAGACAAAATGTCGTCACACAGCCAGCCTATCAGTTTCCAATGGTAAGATATAGATAAAATGTCATCACACAGCCACAGCCTACCAGTTTACCACAGTAATATATAGATAAAATGTCGTCACACAGCCAGTCTACCAGTTTACCACAGTAATATCTACATAAATTGTCCTCACACAGCCAGTCTACCAGTTTCCCACAGTAATATCTAGATAAAATGTCCTCACACAGCCATCCTACCAGTTTCCCACAGTAATATCTAGATAAAATGTCCTCACACAGCCAGCCTACCAGTTTCCCGCAGTAATATCTACATAAAATGTCGTCACACAGCCACGCTACCAGTTTCCCACAGTAATATCTAGATAAAATGTCGTCACACAGCCAGCCTACCAGTTTCCCACAGTAATATCTAGATAAAATGTCGTCACACAGCCAGCCTACCAGTTTCCCACAGTAAGATCTAGATAAAATGTCTTCACACAGCCAGCCTACCAGTTTCCCGCAGTAATATCTAGATAAAATGTCGTCACACAGCCAGCCTACCAGTTTCCCACAGTAATATCTAGATAAAATGTCGTCACACAGCCAGCCTACCAGTTTCCCACAGTAATATCTAGATAAAATGTCGTCACACAGCCAGCCTACCAGTTTACCACAGTAATATCTAGATAAAATGTCCTCACACAGCCAGCCTACCAGTTTCCCACAGTAAGATCTAGATAAAATGTCGTCACACAGCCAGCCTACCAGTTTCCCACAGTAATATCTAGATAAAATGTCATCACACAGCCAGCCTACCAGTTTCCCACAGTAATATCTAGATAAAATGTCCTCACATAGCCAGTCTACCAGTTTCCCACAGTAATATCTAGATAAAATGTCCTCACACAGCCAGCCTACCAGTTTCCCACAGTAAGATCTAGATAAAATGTCGTCACACAGCCAGCCTACCAGTTTCCCACAGTAATATCTAGATAAAATGTCGTCACACAGCCAGCCTACCAGTTTCCCACAGTAATATCTAGATAAAATGTCGTCACACAGCCAGCCTACCAGTTTCCCACAGTAATATCTAGGTGAAACAGCAGTGTGTGTGATAACTGGCAGACACCAACAAGACGTTGACTTGTGGATGGAAGCAGCATAGCCCGTATGGCAGTGACTTCATGACATTTTTTTTCAAATAACACAAAGAAAAGAAAAAAACTTCCCCACCACCATGGGGGATGAGAGCATGGTGACTTTAGCCATCACAGCCAACTATCTACCTGCTTTTGGCAGGCGGCATATTTTAATTTCAGACCCTGCATGTATGATTTAAGAATCAGTTCGTGTTTTGTTTGTTTGTTTGTTTTAAAATGGCCTTCTGGTACCGTTAACCTGACCCAAGAAACAGTTTCTTGGGTCAGGTCAAGAAACAGTTCTGAGACGCTTCTGGCAGAGCGAGGCTCGCACCGCGAACAGATAGAGGGGTAAAGACGGCTGTTGTACTTACATCCTGACTAACCTGTAATGACACCGTGTGGTAGCTGGCCGGCACACCCTCATCTTCCTCCTCATCGCTGTGGGAACGGGAGGGGCGGTGGCTGGAGGCCCGGCTGCCACCCCGCCTTGTGGTGCCCCCACCCTCCTTCTCACGCCCGCCTGCCTTCTTCCTCAGCCTGGACTTGGAGGAGTCATATTTGTGGCTTTTCTTCTTGTCGTGGTTGCGGTAACCTGAACAGACGGACAGGAAATAAAATTTTCCAGTGGAATGATCTGGAACGACCCCAGCTTTAGAACACCAGAGGAAGCCAATGTCAAGGTCTTGCCACCGAGGATCTGTACTGAACTGGTTTTGAAGGCAGCACAAAATGCTGTTGGGATCAACAAGGATGTCATTATGTAGGTTGACCCCTCCTTTATTTATTTATTTATTTATTTTACAGCAGGAATTCACAAAACGGCTTCTGTGCTGGCTGCCGGTTTTCATTTCAACCAAACGCCACACCACCTGACCAATAACAATGAGAGAAATCGGGTGAAGTCATTGGTTGGATTCACAACGCAACCTGAATTCGCATTGCATACACATACACTGCACTGCACACACATCTGAAAACCACACTGTTAGAGACCAGTCTATCACTACATGTCTAGGTTTACAGTGGACTATGCAAGGGTTTGGAGGTGAGCTTGACTGGTACACCCAATGCTCACATGCATGCAGCCCAGGGACACACCTGTGTAGGCGGTGGTGTCCATTATCCAGCTACACCCTATCATTAAGTAACTACCATCAAGACAGTTTGATATCTTTGATTTTTTTTATTTTGAGACACTTCATTGATCCCCATAAGGACATTACACTCTGCATTTTACCAATCCTAGCTGTGTAGCTAGGAGCCGTGGGCAGCCGCCGTGCAGCACCCGAGGACCAACTTCAGCTCGTCTCGCCATGCCTCGGTCAGGGACACAGACAGCAGTACTGACCCTAACATGCATGTCTTTTTGATGGTGGGGGAAACCGGAGCACCCGGAGAAAACCCACCACAGACACGGGGAGAACATGCGAACTCCACACAGAGGATGACCTGGGATGACCCCCAAGGTTGGACAACCCCGGGGTTCAAACCCAGCACCTTCTTGCTGTGAGGTGACAGCGCTAACCACTGGGCCACTGTGCTGCCCAAGTTATAGTTGAACAAACAATCCTCAAAATACTACCACAATAGCACTTTCCCGAAAAATGTCCATTTACCTCAAAACCACTCCAACAAATGCCCCACAGCACACAGGTCACAACAATTGTGAGACAGTAATAGTGGGGTTTTACACTTGTGAATCGGTTCCCATATAGGTCAGCTCCATGTCTCTGACCAACCTGTCTCTCGTGTGGGTGCAGGTAAAGCTGTGCTGACAGCTTGTGTGCTCATGGCCTGGAGCAAATAAAGTGGATGAATAAGCCATCAGTTACGTTGCTCACTTCCATCCCTGTCTCACTGCAGATCAGAGACGAATGAGAGGAGATGAACGGAGACAGAGGGAGAGGGTGTTGGGACAGGTGGTGAGGAAGACAAAGAGGGCAATAGTGAGGCATAGGAGAGGGAGACCGGGGGGTAGCGAGAGAGAGAGAAGGAGGAAGTCAGAAGTGGGAGGCTAGGGTTAACGGAGCTGATGAAACTAAATGCTGGGACAATGCTAGCGAACCCTTGAGCTGGACTGGTCTTCATTAAGGTATGTTTCCCATACTCTGACTGTCAGGGGGATGGAACCTTGACATCGTCTAAGAAAAACAAGCTTTATCAACACGGGGCTCGTCGGTTCAAATCCCCGCGTTACCTCTGACTTGGTTGGGCATCCCTACAGACACAATTGGCTGTGTCTGTGGGTGGGCAGCCGGATGTGAGTCGGGGCACCTGTTCGGGGGGAGGGGGGAACTGGGGGGAATAGAGTGATCCTCCCACATGCTACGTCCCCCTGGTGAAACTCCTCACTGTCTGTCAGGTGAAATGAAGCGGCTGGTGACTCCACATGTATGGGAGGAGGCATGTGGTAGTCTGCAGCCCTCCCCGGATCAGCAGAGGGGGTGGAGCAGCAACGGAGACGGCTCGGAAGAGTGGGCCAATTGGCCAAGTACAATCGGGGAGAAAAGGGGGAAAACCAAAAAAGATAAAACAGGTTTGATTCTTTTGTTTTATATAAGTGGCTTCAAGAAGAGTTAGTGCTGCAGACGCAGTGGAGCCTTTCTTCTGTGATATAAAACAAGGATTATTTCTGTGATATAACACAAGGATTATTTCTGTGATATAACACAAGGATTATTTCTGTGATATAACACAAGGATTATTTCTGTGATATAACACAAGGATTATTTCTGTGATATAACACAAGGATTATTTCTGTGATATAACACAAGGATTATTTCTGTGATATAACACAAGGATTATTTCTGTGATATAAAACACGGATTTCTTCTGTGATATAAAACATGGGGATTTCTTCTGTGATATAAAACACGGGGATTTCTTCTGTGATATAAAACACGGGGATTTCTTCTGTGATATAAAACATGGATTTCTTCTGTGATATAAAACATGGGGATTTCTTCTGTGATATAAAACATGGATTTCTTCTGTGATATAAAACACGGGGATTTCTTCTGTGATATAAAACATGGATTTCTTCTGTGATATAAAACCCGGGGATTTCTTCTGTGATATAACACATGGATTTCTTCTGTGATATAAAACACGGGGATTTCTTCCTTGATATAAAACATGGATTTCTTCTGTGATATAACACATGGATTTCTTCTGTGATATAAAACACGGGGATTTCTTCCTTGATATAAAACATGGATTTCTTCTGTGATATAAAACATGGATTTCTTCTGTGATATAAAACACAGGGATTTCTTCCTTGATATAAAACATGGATTTCTTCCTTGATATAAAACATGGATTTCTTCTGTGATATAAAACATGGATTTCTTCTGTGATATAAAACACGGATTTCTTCTGTGATATAACACATGGATTTCTTCCTGGATATAAAACATGGATTTCTTCTGTGATATAAAACAAGGATTTCTTTTGTGATGTAAAACATGGATTTCTTCTGTGATATAACACATGGATTTCTTCTGTGATATAACACATGGATTTCTTCTGTGATATAAAACACGGATTTCCTCTGTGATATAAAACACAGATTTCTTCCTTGATATACGTAAAACATGGATTTCTGTCTTGATATTAAACAAGGATTTCTTCTGTGATATAAAACATGGATTTCTTCTGTGATATAAAACATGGATTTCTTCCTGGATATAAAACATGGATTTCATCTGTGATATAAAACATGGATTTCTTCCTGGATATAAAACATGGATTTCTTCTGTGATATAAAACACAGATTTCTTTTGTGATGTAAAACATGGATTTCTTCTGTGATATAAAACAGGCGTAATTTTTTTAGCTACTTTTTTAAAGATGGTAAACTATTTCTAATGAGTAAAAGTAAAAATAGCTTTAATATTTGAGCATACACAGCAACAACAATGACACAAAGTTTTAACTTAAATTTTCCCTCAAAGTTCATCTGACAGCATTGTACGAGTGCAGAGGTGCATCTTTAAAACAGCGTTCTGAGGGAGCGCTGCTTGACTCACCACCATTGAGACTGGCCTCCACAAACATACGGATGGCTTTGACACACAGCTCAAAGTTATCGGGGGTGACGTGGGCAGCGTCGCGTACAATGAACGACAGCGTCTCCACACACTTGATGAGGGACTTGGTATCATGCTGGCCAAGGTCCTGGCCCAGAGTCAGGCTGTACTGGTTGACCAGTGGGTGGCCAAGGGGAGCCTTCGAGCCTCCAGGTAGTGTCTTACTAGTCTCCAGGTCATCTTTACCAACCTGCAGGGTGAAACACTCACTGACATCAACTGACATCTAACAGTAGAAAAACAGAAAAGACATGCAGCTGAGAGTTTTTACAGAAAGTCAGTGTCGCATCTGACCAACAATCATAGAAAAGCCAGTATTCACTGTAACATATTTATGTGTGGTACTCATATGTAACCCTGTCAACATGTGGTTGTCTTTATTGTACTGCTTCTTTACTGGCTTTTATCAGTAGTTTATCATCTGCAAAGCATTTTCTTGGTTTATTTTGAACAGTGCTATTCAACAAGACTAAGTCAATGGCTGGACCGTGTATGCTCAATGTCAGTCAGTCAGGGACATGTGTGTTTTTAGCGCTGGCTCGCGGGCTGGTCCAGCCACAAAGGCGTACTATTCAGATTTATATTCAACTGGTTTAGTCATGCAGGTTTTGTTCTTAAGGCTTCACCATGGTGCCTGGATACATATGTAATCATCTATACTCACCATGCAGGTCTAGGGTATGTGTGTGTACGTGTGTGAGCTCACCACCAGCCACCCACTGCTGGCTACATCAACATCTGTAGCGGAGCGAGGGATCCTGGACTTCTCAGTATAAACCTCTGAGTCAGAGGTATATCCTCGTTCAAGACTCACTTCACTTGGATGGTGGGACGACAACTCGCTATCTGACTGGGCACCTGGAGAGAGAGAGAGAGAGGGGGGGGGGGGGGGGGGAGAGAGGAGAGGAACCAGTGAAGAACAAATGTTTGATTTTTCTCTCCCCACCTTGTTTTTGTAGGAATTGTGCAAGCACATTTAATAATGTCTTTGCCCCAGAGAGCCATGTTATTCGGAATGAATCTAATCAAATATAGGTTCTTTTTAGCTTTTTTTCTGTTAGCCTGCCTGCTCTGTTGTGCTAACTGGTGACCCCAATATCTCACACTGAAGTGTATGAGACTTTACCTGCATCACCCAGAATGTGAAAAAGATACAAGAGGCTGCAAACAGCAATTCTGGAGTTGTGAAGGAAAGGTGATATTTTAGGTGGTTTTACGGCTCTCTTGGGAGTAACAGTTTGGATGACACAGCCCACAACATGTTACCTGCGTCATTGTCCGTGGTGTTGGAGGCCAGCTGGAAGGAGGCAGGAGGTTTAACTCCAGCTCCGATGCACTCCAGCAGGGTGAAGAGCGTGAACCAGTCGTCTGTACAGTGGATGTTGGCTGCGTTTGTCTTGAGCAGCTCATGAAGGCCGTAGGCCACCTCCCTGCTCACTCGTGATAAGACGTGTGTCTTCATCATCAGCAGGAGACGCAGAGACAGGAGCACCTGGAAGGGGAGGAGAGCAAGTATTGCTGCAGTGGATTCACACTGAACAGATCAACACATTGACCCCGAGGTGTGTACGATAGAATAATGCATATGTATGAACGACTGCTCCCTACATAAACAGGACAATTACTATGACTCCACTCACCCTCCCATCCACTTCTCCCCCACTGGTGGGTCCGAGATAAGAACACACTTGACTCAATTCCATAATCACATGATCCACCACCGGAACATAATCACGTGATCCACCATGGGAACATAACCACGTGATCCACCATGGGAACATAATCACGTGATCCACCATGGGAACATAATCATGAGAGCCATCATGGGAACATAATCACGTGATCCACCATGGGAACATAATCACGTGCTCCACCATGGGAACATAATCACATGATCCACCAAGGAAACATAATCACGCGATCCACCATGGGAACATAATCACATGATCCACCATGGGAACATAATCACATGATCCACCAAGGAAACATAATCACGTGCTCCACCATGGGAACATAATCACATGATCCACCATGGGAACATAATCACATGATCCACCATGGGAACATAATCATGAGAGCCATCATGGGAACATAATCACGTACTCCACCATGGGAACATAATCACATGATCCACCATGGGAACATAATCACGTGATCCACCATGGGAACATAATCACGTGATCCACCATGGGAACATAATCACATGATCCACCATGGGAACATAATCACATGATCCAACATGGGAACATAATCACGTGATCCACCATGGGAACATAATCACGTGCTCCACCATGGGAACATAATCACGTGATCCACCATGGGAACATAATCACGTGCTCCACCATGGGAACATAATCACGTGCTCCACCATGGGAACATAATCACATGATCCACCAAGGAAACAGAATCACGTGCTCCACCATGGGAACATAATCACGTGATCTACCAAGGAAACATAATCACGTGCTCCACCATGGGAACATAATCACGTGATCCACCATGGGAACATAATCACGTGATCTACCAAGGAAACATAATCACGTGCTCCACCATGGGAACATAATCACGTGATCCACCATGGGAACATAATCACGTGATCCACCATGGGAACATAATCACGTGCTCCACCATGGGAACATAATCACATGATCCACCAAGGAAACATAATCACGTGCTCCACCAAGGAAACATAATCACGTGATCTACCAAGGAAACATAATCACGTGCTCCACCATGGGAACATAATCACGTGATCTACCAAGGAAACATAATCACGTGCTCCACCATGGGAACATAATCACGTGATCCACCATGGGAACATAATCACATGATCCACCATGGGAACATAATCACGTGATCCACCATGGGAACATAATCACGTGCTCCACCATGGGAACATAATCACGTGATCCACCATGGGAACATAATCACGTGCTCCACCATGGGAACATAATCACGTGATCCACCATGGGAACATAATCACGTGATCCACCATGGGAACATAATCACGTGATCCACCATGGGAACATAATCACGTGCTCCACCATGGGAACATAATCACGTGATCCACCATAGGAACATAATCACGTGATCCACCATGGGAACATAATCACATGATCCACCATGGGAACATAATCACGTGCTCCACCATGGGAACATAATCATGTGATCCATCATGGGAACATAATCATGTGATCCATCATGGGAACATAATCATGAGATCCATCATGGGAACATAATCACATGATCCATCATGGGGACATAATCACATGATCCATCATGGGAACATAATCATGTGATCCACCATGGGAACATAATCACATGATCCACCATGGGAACATAATCACATGATTTACCATGGGAACATAATCACATGACCCATCATGGGAACATAATCACATGATTCACCATGGGAACATAATCACATGATCCACCATGGGAACATAATCACATGATCCACCATGGGAACATAATCACATGATCCACCATGGGAACATAATCACATGATTTACCATGGGAACATAATCACATGACCCATCATGGGAACATAATCACATGATTCACCATGGGAACATAATCACATGATTCACCATGGGAACATAATCACATGATCCACCATGGGAACATAATCACATGATCCACCATGGGAACATAATCACATGATTCACCATGGGAACATAATCACATGATCCATCATGGGAACATAATCATGTGATCCACCATGGGAACAGAATCACATGATCCACCAAGGGAACATAATCACATGATTCACCATGGGAACATAATCATGTGATTCATCATGGGAACATAATCACATGATCCACCATGGGAACATAATCACATGATCCACCATGGGAACATAATCACATGATCTACCATGGGAACATAATCACATGATTCACCATGGGAACATGGTTGAGACTCATATTTGTGCAAGTGTGCTATTAAAAATGCAACATAAAGATGCATGGTTGAATTGTTTTTTTGTTGGTTTTTTCGATTTACCTCCCTTTTTCTCCCCAATTGTATTTTTTGGCCAATTACCCCACTCTTCTGAGCTGTCCTGGTCACTGCTCCACCCCTTCTGTCGACCCCGGGAGGGCTGCAGACTACCACATCTCCTCTGATACACGTGGAGTCGCCAGCCGCTTATTTTCACCTGACAGTGAGGAGTTTCACCAGGGGGACGTAGCATGTGGCAGGACCACGCTATTCCCCTCAGCCCCCCCCGAACAGGCGCCCCAACCGACCAGATCCCTGACAATCCCCATGTTGATAGGCAACGGAATAGACCGCTACACTACCCGGACACCCATTGCAATCCATTTTCTAATGTTATTCAGGTGCATTATCCATTGTCAACCACTGATAGTTTGGCAAGAATGTAACTGCAGGTGTTTCTCATTAAGCCCAATACAAATTCTATCAGAGGTCTACACCTTTCAGCATTTATAACCAATAAAGAATGAAAATTATAAATCTGTCCCATACTGTCCAACAACATCTTACTGCTTGCCCTGGACTGTTTGCATCTGGTCACCCTATCTGACAGGGTACGGAGCCAAGTAAAACAATGCTGAGATGCTGAGCCAACCTCTGGGGACTGAAACATGGGGGTGTGTGTAGCTTACTTGTTCACATTACCATTCTTCTACGAGGTCAGGTCAACATTGTACTGACTAGTCTGTCTGTACCACACCCCTACAACTATCACAGACTATCTCTGTATTGAGACCAGCAATGGGAGGTTTCATAACACTTGGAGAAACCAGTTTTTAGGTATAGTGCTTAGAGGTGGAGAGTCCCTTGTTCAACGTTTGTTTCAGCTGAAAGCATTTTGTGTTTCCAGCCCAGTATCAGTACCCGCAATCTTGGAGTTCAGAATGCCTCGCATTGATACTTCTAGTAAACAAAAGCCTCCTTTTTCAGGGTTGACCTGATCTCAGTGACCTCTTAACCAAAACGGCTGCTTATGTGAGCAGCCAGTTGGCCTAGGGATACCTGCCAGCAATGACAAGCAATCTTCTTCCTCTCATCAGCCGAGATCTGATTGGCTCCAAGTTGTTTAATTAGAACTTGTTACCCAGTGAAGTAGGTCTAGTTCCTCCTCACAGATTAGATAAGTGACCAGGTTAGATAAGTGACTCTGCTGGGTCACTTGGGTCACTTATCTAACAAGGGTGGCTGATGGAGAACCGATATGTTACACAGCCCAGTTATAAGAACAGCTGTTGGTTTCTTCTTAAATGTTCTCTTTCACAGTGTTGGTGCGTTGTCCCGAAAATGGTAAATTAGTAACTGTCTGCAAGTGGAGTTCAGGTTCTCCACATGCCAAGGCAATCTTTATTAATTATCAAGAACCGCTTACTATAACTCCGTCCTTTGTTTGATCTGTGAGATGACAAGAGCATAGGGTTTTGTTACACATTTATAGCCACATAAAGGCTATAAATGTCAATGGATAAATGTCAACAACATGCACAGATTTGTCAACAAATTTTCACCTGCACCTACCAGCAAACGGGTGAAAAGTTTCCAGTTGTACATATCAAGTTACGTCCACAATTATGAGGATGAGACTGTAAACTACTAGAAGACCAGGGGGTCGGCCCCCTTGGTCAAGCGGTTAGCGATGTCGCTTTGTGGTGCAGTACAACCCTGGTTTGAATTCCGCAGCGGGCGGAAAACATGCTCGGTTACATTGGTGGCAGCAGTGGGATCCAGAAGTGCCCGGAAGTGTGCAGATCCTCACAAGTCCCTTTGGAGCACGGGAATAACGAAGCGCAAGGACGCACTTCCGGGAGAGTGTGACTACTGGAAGACTCACTGGCCGGTCGGCCCCTTTGGTCGAGCGGATAGCGATATCGCCTTGTGGTGCTGTACAAGCCTGGTTCGAATCCCGGAGCGGGCAGAAAATATGCTCGGTTATGTATCCTCATCCTCATAATTGTGGACGTAACTTGACATTTACAACTTGAAACTTTTCACCCATTTGCTGGCAAGTGAAAGTTTGTCGACAATTCTGTGCATGTCATTGACATTTATCCATGGTAAATCTTGCAGGCATCACGAGAAATATGCCATTCTCAATAGCACACGCCAACAAACAGCTGATTTCACAGATTAGCAACCCTTTAACCAAAGAGGAAGAATGTATCAGTGAAATCACCTGGTGTGAAGTCCGGCTGGAATGAAAACGTGCATACACATGGCTCTCCATGGCACATGGTTAGCCAATGCTGCCCTAGATAGTCAGCAGCAAACTTAATATTCACCCATTTAACAATTAGATATTTAAAGACTGACATGCCCTTTCTGAAAACATTTTTTTAACATTGGGAATTTGAATCATAACCGATAATAGGTGTGGTTTTATGAATTCAAATCTATTGGCTACTGTCTTCCTGGGTGGGTGGGGCTCGGTACCGCTCGTCACTTGTCATTTACAAAAAATGTCGGCTAGCGAGAGTGAGATCCTCTGCGATGATTACAGTTTTGAGGAGGAGGAGTCGGTGATACAAATAACTGTTGATAGATAGATAGATAGATAGATAGATAGATAGATAGATAGATAGATAGATAGATAGATAGATAGATAGATAGATAGATAGATAGATAGATAGATAGATAGATAGATAGATAGATAGATAGATAGATAGATAGATAGATAGATAGATAGCAATATGTCGTACCAAGATCGATAATAAAGTCTCAGCAAAACAGCACCAACTCGAGCCAAGTAGCTAGCAGGAGGGGGAGAAAGAACGGCTTCTCCGTGGTTTTATAGCATCTCGCTACGGACACACCCTATATGCAAATTGACTGGTGTCCATGTATCCATCGGCACAGTTTGTCACTAGACACCATCTACAGTCAATCACAGTTTTATTACGAGCGGCCGCAGGCGCGCTGTTTTGGCCACTGAATTTCTCAGTGGTCACATTCCAACTCCGAACACAGCCTATCAATAGGAACACAGCCTATCAGTAGGAACACAGTCTATCAATAGGAACACAGCCTATCAATAGGAACACAGTCTATCAATAGGAACACAGCCTATCAGTAGGAACACAGTCTATCAATAGGAACACAGCCTATCAGTAGGAACACAGCCTATCAATAGGAACACAACCTATCAATAGGAACACAGCCTATCAATAGGAACACAGCCTATCAATAGGAGCACGGCCTATCAATAGGAACATAGCCTATCAATAGGAACACAGCCTATCAGTAGGAACACAGTCTATCAATAGGAACACAGCCTATCAGTAGGAACACAACCTATCAATAGGAACACAGCCTATCAGTAGGAACACAACCTATCAATAGGAACACAGCCTATCAGTAGGAACACAGCCTATCAATAGGAACACAGCCTATCAATTGGAACACAGCCTATCAATTGGAACACAGCCTATCAATAGGAACATAGCCTATCAATAGGAACACAGCCTATCAATAGGAGCATGGCCTATCAATAGGAACATAGCCTATCAATAAGAACAGAGCCTATCAATAGGAACATAGCCTATCAATAGCAATGTTCAGATTTTGATGTCAGTATCACCTTAAAATATGATCACACAACTGTGTTTCCCATCCCTGATTTTTGATTATGTCCAACATGTCTGGTTACAGACGCCATTACAGACGCACCATGACTACCATGACTTGCAGTATTTACACACCATGACTTGCAGTATTTACAGGCGTTGGACAGCAGCCACTTTAAATTGTTTGAAAAATAGTATTGAAGTTGTTAAAATGTTAATTTTGGTGTCAGTCGTTTCTTAATAGACATACTAACATATGTAATACATTAATATCTCAGTTGAGTCTTTATCTTGACAGACTATAGTTTAAAAACCGTGGCGGTCATTTCAGGTAGGAGTGAAATCCTGGTCGTCCATCCATCCATCCATCCATCCATCCATCCATTATCTGAACCGCTTATCCTGCTCTCAGGGTCGCGGGGATGCTGGAGCCTATCCCAGCAGTCATTGGGTGGCAGGCCGGGAGACACCCTGGACAGGCCACCAGGCCATCACAGGGCGCTAAATGCCCAACCAGGGGGGAGAACACTGTAGATCACTGTAATACTACAATCACCAGTGCCTATCATGCAGTCCCCCACGCTGCACTGGGACACTCTGGCCACATCATGGTCCTCCTGATTCCTGAATACAGGCAGACATTGAAACTCTCTAAACCTGTTGTGAGGACATCTAAGACGCAGACTAGTGAAGCTATGGAGTATCTTCACGTGGGCTTGGACTGTGCTGACTGGGATGTTTTCAGATATGCCACCAACAGTCTGGATGAATGCACTGAGGCTGTGATGTTTCATATCATCTTCTGTGAAGACAGCTGTGTAGCATCACACACCATGTTTTTTTACAACAATGACAAACCCTGGTTTACAGCTAAACTCAGACAGCTTAGGTTGGACAAGCGGGAAGCGTTTAGGAGTGGGGACAAGGTCTGGCTTAAAGAGTCTAAATATAGATTTAGCAAGGTGGTGAGAGATGCTAAACGACTGTACTCAGAGACTTCAACAGCAGCTCCCAGAAAACAACTCAGCCTCTGTCTGCAAGGGCCTCTCCCCATGCCACAAATGATTTGCGCCTGGCCAATGATCTGAATGAGTCTATTGCCGATTGGAAAGACAATGGGACAGTCCTTAAGCACTGTGCCGATCTGCTTTCTCCAACTTTCAGACATTTTTAACATCTCACTGGAGACATGCCATGTACCAGCCTGCTTCAAGACCTCCACCATCATCCCTGTCCCCAAAAAACCTAGGACCACAGGACTCAATGACTAAAGATGTCACCCTGACCTCTGTGGTAATGAAGTCTTTTGAGCAGCTTATTTTATCCCACCTTAAAACTATCACTGACCCACACATATGTTAAGTTTGTTGTTAACTTTTGTTGGTGCCTATAATACAGTTAATACGGTAGCCTGTTTTGTTAGTCACGTCTACTGCAGTCTTTACGGTAACCCTCCTGTTATGAGGAAGGCGCGCTTGCTAGTGAAAGGCACTTGTTGAAATGTTCGGTAGGCTGTGGCCACTTGCTGTTGAGAGCGCAAATAAAACTCAGTTAAATAAGTACAGTTGTCTTATTTGAAACTAACAACCTGGACTCCCTGTAGATTGCCTACAGCGCCACAGGTCTGTGGACAATGCAGTAAACATGGCACTCCACTTCATCCTCCAGCACCTGGACTCTACAGGAAGTCCTATGCCAGGAACCTGTTTGTGGACCTCAGCTCTGCCTTCAACACCATCCTCACGGATCTGCTACAGGACAAGCTCTCCCAGTTTTGTGCCTGTCTTCACCTGCAGGTGCATCACCAACTTCCTATCTGACAGGAAACAGCACATGAAGCTGGGGAAACATGTCTCTGACTCCCAGACCATCAGCACCATTTCCCCTCAAGGCTGTGTCTTTTCCCCTCTACTCTTTCCCTGTATACCAAGGGTGGACAATCTTATCCAGAAAGTGCCAGTGTGGGTGCAGGTTTTTGTTCCAACCAAGCAGTTACATGCCTGATCCCACGAATCAACCAGAGGAGTCTTTGCCGAGGAACTTGATTAGGAGACACAGGTGTGTAACTGCTTGGTTGGAACAAAAACCTGCACCCACACCGGCACTTTCTGGATAAGATTGCTCACCCCTGCTGTATACAAACAGCTGCACCTCCAGTCACCATTCATTCAAGCTCCTGAAGTATGCTGCCGACACCAGCCTTATTGGGCTAATCTCTGGTGGGGATGAGTCCACCTACAGGTGGGAAATTGACCCATCTTTTGTCCTGCGGCCAAAACAATTTGGGGCTCAACGCCCCAAAGATAGTTGAGATGGTTGTGGACTTCAGAAAGTACCCAGCCCCACCCGACCCCATCATCCTGTGTGGTTCCCAAATTAACACTGTGGAATCCTTCCACTTCCTGGACACCATCATCACCCAGGACCTCAAGTGGGAGCTGACCAAGAAGGCACAGCAGAGGCTGTACTTCCTGCAGCAGCTGAAAAAGTTCAACCTGCCAAAGCCAATGATGGTGCACTTTTATACTGCCATCATTGAGTCCATCCTTACCTTCTCCATCACTATGTGGTACGCTGTTGCTGTGCCATGGGAAGGGGCAGATTGCAGCGTATTATTCGCTCTGCTCAGAGGGTGATTGGCTGCAATGTGCCATCCCTCCATGACCTGTACGCATCCAAACACTGAGGCAAGCAGGAAAGATCATGGCCAACCCTTCCCACCCAGGCTGTGGTCTCTTCAAAATGCTCTCCTCTGGCAAGAGGATAAGGTCTATACAAACCAAAAACTCATGCCACAAGAACAGCTTCTTCCCTACAGCAGTAGGCCTTTAACAAGCCCCCAGACACCCACAGATCCTGACATTGTCACCCCCTCACCACCTTTTATCTTCCCTACTGTGCTCTCTGTATATTGTCACCCTGCATAAAAACTGCACAAACCTGTAAATAACTTTTATTCTGTAAATATCCTCTTCAAATTCTAATTTATCTTTTTGCAAAAACAGCTCCTGTCACCCAGTGCCAGGCATCAGGGGCTGCAACATGGTCTCACGTTCAACTCTGAACTGGTGGTGATTTCACCTTACTTTCATTTTTATTCTATGTTGTATATTTTATTTATTATTCTTTTTAACTTTTATCTTTACTGTTCATTACTGTTAATTTCTCCCTCTTGCAAACATACTAAGACAAATTGTATGATCTTGTACTTGGCAATAAATCTGATTCTGATACTATCTTCCAGATTCCAGACGAGTGAGTCCTTTGTTGCTCCCAAGACTTAAAGATTAATGGCTATTTTTTTTTAAACCTGAAAATCTGGGTTGTGCCAAACTGGAACCATTACCAAGTTAGTGTAAGAGAGAGAGTTTCTGGCTCCACAACGCTCATTACACAGCAGTTAATGGACACAGATGAAATCAGAATGGACTGGAACTGTTTCCATTCAGTAGTGAGAAATCTCTTCTAAACCACCAGGAAAGACTGCCACCTGAATCACAATCCCTGAGGCCCCCAACTGAGTATGAATCACATCCCTGAGGCCCCCAAATGGGTATTAATCACAATCCCTGAGGCCCCCAACTGGGTATGAATCACATCCCTGAGGTCCCCAACTGGGTATGAGCTCTATGTTTGCTGAAGTACAAAGCCCAGCACCTGGCTTTACAAGCGATATGCCGGTTCAGGTGGGAATGTTGGGGTACCTGGGAGCTGATGTCCTCTCGTCGCAGCAGGCGGATGGCCAGTCTGAGGAGCCCCACCACAGCCCGCTCCACCAGGAAACAGCTCTCAGTGGCGTGGACACACAGGTGACAGAGGTGGTCCCGCACAGTCTGCCACACACATGATACACGGTCTCTGTAGGGGCACACAGAGAGGTATGTTTGATAATCATGTGTGTAAAAAAACATTTTCCTCCACTAATGTTGACATCAATACATGTGATTGTGAGTGTGTTCCCTCCTACCGGTTCTCCAGAACAATACGGAGCAGCATCTCCAGGCAGAAGGCAGCGTCCTCTTCGTCATAGGTTTCCTCATCAGGGGTGACAGATATCAGAGCCTGAGGGGAGAGATGAGGAGCTTTCAACCACATTCCCAAGATTCCTACGCTTCAGTCCACTATGTGAACACCACGGGTGGCCTCAGTGGGAATCAATCCCATGGTCCCTTTCTGTATCCTCTAAACCACAAAGGGAATGGAACCTCTAACCCTAAGGGTGTTACTTCTTTGCAGTTCGCCACAAAGAGCTAAAAGGTTTTAAATCAATACAAGTGTCAAACCACCTGTCTGCTTCGCACTGCTGTTGGGTGTCTACTTCACCTAAGACCCATTTAGCTCAGACCACCTCATAAATGTTTTTTCTCCCCAATTGTATCTGGCCAATCACCCCACTCTTCCGAGCTGTCCCGGTTGCTGCTCCACCCCTTCTGCCGATCCGGGGAGGGCTGCAGACTACCACGTCTCCTCCGACACATGTGGAGTCACCAGCTGCTCCTTTTCACCTGACAGTGAGGAGTTTCACCAGGGGGACGTAGCACATGGGAGGATCACACTATTCCCCCCAATTTCCCCTCTCCCCACAAACAGGTGCCCTGACCGACCAGAGGAGGCTCTAGTGCAGCGACCAAGACACATACCCACATCCGGCTTCTCACCCTCAGACACGGCCAATTGTGTCTGTAGGGACACCCGACCAAGTCGGAGGCAACACAGGGATTCGAACCAACGACCCCTGTGTTGGTAGGCAACGGAATAGACTGCTACACTTCCCGGACGCCCATAAATACATTTTTAGTCACCTCAGTCATGGAGCTCATGTTTTAGACTTTGACTGTCTGTTTGTTGAAAGACTATTTCAAAAACGGACAGACGCTCAATGTTGTGTGAGCATGTGGGCCTTGAGCAAAGGACCAACTGATTAGAATAGTTTTAGTGGTGAAACTGTTCACTTCTGATAATTCCTTATAAAAATAAATGGCTCAACACTTTGAGCAAAACCCACACATTTTCTCCTGAGCATGGACCTGCTAGAACATCACCCCAAACCCGGGGAGCCTGGGTGTGGGATGTTACTGGGAGGAAGTGTTCAGCCTTGGTGGAGGTTTGCTGTCTCCGAGTATTCTTGTTGACACTGTGTGTGTGTCTGAGTTGATGAATGTCAAGTCCCTTTTGATTTAAGACCTCTATTGTTCAAGATTTCATCATCTACAAGGAGTTCCAGCTTCATGATCACAGACTTTCGTATGAACTGAGATATCTTCACTTACTCAGTTGTTCCACATTGTAAATACTGATACTTTTATACCCTGCTCTTGTGTTACTTAACACAGTAAATGTAGGGTTTTTTTTTTTCACTTTTGAAATACTTTTCTATTACAGTTTAAACTTGGGCAAATACTTTTAAGATAGTTTTGCTGTGTTTCAATACGAGAGAGCCCTGGTTATTTTCAGCTGTGTTGTTTGGCCTAGTGAAACCGAGGTGAAAAGTCAACCATGCATGTCAGAGGTGTTTAAAGACAGGATATTCAGGAAAAGCTGCATGTGAGATGAGTATATCCAGTGTTGGAGAGGTTTTGGAATCAAAAGTGTTCTTTCCTTTTAACGTTCCACACATCTTTCAATGAAAACACAACACACCTAAAGGGCAAAGACTCCACAATGCAAGGTCACTCTCCAGCCAGACCTGAGGGAACCATGAAGAACACGTCAATCACCCCGTTCTAGCTCCCTGTCATCGCTATCACTAGGGTTTTAAAATTACTGAACCATTTTAAGGCCAGGTTCCATCCATGAACCAAAGGGTGGCCTGTGATCTACTACCACCACCACTACTACTACTACTTTCGGCTGCTCCCGTTAGGAGGCGCCACAGCGGATCATCCGTTTCCATCTCTTCCTGTCCTCTGCATCTTCCTCTGTCACACCAGCCACCTGCATGTCCTCCCTCACCACATCCATAAACCTCCTCTTTTGCCTTCCTCTTCTCCTCTTCCCTGGCAGCTCCATATTCAGCATCCTTCTCCCAATATACCCAGCATCTCTCCTCCACACATGTCCAAACCATCTCAGTCTTGCCTCTCTTGCTTTATCTCCAAACCGTCCAACCTGAGCTGTCTCTCTAATATACTCGTTCCTAATCCGGTCCTTCTTCATCACTCCCAGTGAAAATCTTATCATTTTCAACTCTGACACCTCCTGCTCCACCTCCTGTCAGGCGGAAAACAGTGAAAACAGGAAAACAAAGGGCGGCCTGTGATATAATGCAGTATTATTTGGTTTGTTCCACATCTAGCCCGTAGGCTCAGTGTTACCATGCATTTCTTCACCAGGGCCCCTAGTCTCTGGAACAATCTACCCCATGAAGCCAGCTCAATGTTAGCCAACTCTCTACCCCTGTTTAAATCCCTATCAGGACCTATTTCAGTTTGAACTCTTGCATGTGTTTCCTATTACATTTGCTATTTCTTTGATATTTTATATCATAGTTTTTGTCATATTTTATATCATATTGTTATCATATTTTATACATATTTTACACAAATGTTATTACAACTGTCACCGTGGGGAAAATGATGATTCTGTAAGTTCTGACACAAACATTACCTTCATTAGCTCCTGTAGAGACTCCAGCTGAAGGAATTTACTCTCTGTGATCAGTTTCTCTGGGTCACATTGCTGAAGGAGGGGAGAGACAGTTAATCCTGGGTTAATGTTTCCTTACATAAAAAAAAAAAAAAAAACAGCAAAAAAAAGCATTGGCTGCATTTCCATTTAGGGCCTCATCTAAGGAGTCAAAAAAAGGAAGTAAAATGATGTAAATTCACAAACAAGCACACAAATAATGTAGCCATTTCCTAAATGAATGCAACTGAATGAAATAGAGGGTAATAACACTACTCACAATAGTGCTTCAGTGTAACGTATTATGTGCCTGAACCACAACATAAAATACTGTCCACCTATTTCCTCTGACCTGAGTTAAACGTCTCATACCTTGATACAGAGGATGGCGGCCTGCTTGGCCTCCTGGTTTTCTGTAGAAGGTCCTCTGAGTCCAGACTGTTCCGCTCCGCTCAGCGTCAGCCAGTTAACGAAACTAAGGACTGCCGACTCCCCGCTGGTAAAATACAGAGGAGAAAAGTCACTGGTACGACTCCACATGCTCCTGCCCTCTCCATAACTCTCGCTTAGAAGAACAGTTCAAAATATATCACAACAGCCCCCCCTTGTTTGATAGAGGACAATGAAACACTAAGGAACAACAAGTGTACATGAGTACACGTGTAGGATAAGATTGCAAAAGAGTGTGTGGACAGATCACCTCACCATCTAGCAAAAATAACTGTTTACAAAACAGAAATCCTTTTTTTCCATTAGACAAGATCAGGTATCTAATGAGAATGCCACAAGAGCTCCTGGCTCACCGGTTTGAAGGAGTTTCCTCTCTCTGGAGAGAAATCTTTCCGTTTGGCTCAACAAAATCCTCAACCTGCACAAAAAACAGTAGTCACGTCAGCATGGGACAGTAGGTGGCAGTAGTACATATAAAACAAAATCCCTTCAGTCAGAACACACAATGATATCTAAAAGAGAAGTGAGGACTCATGAATGCAAGTGAGTCATAGCAACAACAAAAAAACAAAACACACAACCACACACAGAGCACACACAGCTCTGTTTAACCACCGAAGAAACTGAATTATTTCATGTTTGTCAAAGTCGAACCTCAACCATAGCTTTGGGCAGGAGCTCAGCCCTGAAGAGCTGCAGCATGGACTCCATGATGTTCTTCCAACCCTCCCTAAGGATGTCGCCATGGCGATGAGCCAGGTGGAACACCGTCTTCGCTGCGATCTGGGCCTTCCCGTTACTGCCAAACACCGTAGGAAGGTTCTCAAGAGACTGTAGAGGAAAAACAGAAACACTAATTTATAACTCCTCCAAGATTCTACTTGTGCAACCTTTTATTAATACATAGAGACTGGCACTACTCACTAACGTGTCTCTTAATGTCCTCGCTGAGATCAAAGGTCATTTTAAATTGTTTGTTTATAGCATATTACGTTCATCTTTGTGTAATCAGGCTGCACGTCGATACTCTTGAGCACACTGGAATACACAGATATACCCTTCTGTATTTCTTCTGAGCGTGTCTCACCTCACTGCTGAGAGTGGTGAACTTGCACAAGGAGATGATGAGGTTGTCAAAGACGTCACTGAAGCCGTAGTGTGCTGAGATCATGGCACATTTCCTGCACAGATACAATCAAAACAAATCCATGCATGTCTGGTCACTGACCTCCAAGTTCTGAGCATCAGCACCCACATAAGAAAAACTGTTCAACCTCTTGAAACGACTGTCCCGCTTTTACGGCGATGTTGCAGCCTGAATCCAACATGGAGACATGAGGCTTTTATCACCAGTAGAAACTGAAACTGTCAATGTCAAAAAGGTTGTTTGATTATTTTGCAAATGAAATAGATATATTTGGTTTACATAATGATTTCAACCTACATAGAGCTTTGACCATTTACCAATAAACACTGATGAGCCAAAACATTTGACCACTGACAGATGAACCGAATAACATTGATCATCTCCAAACAAGGTCTGGGTAGACCGGATGTCAAGGTCTGGGTAGACCAGATGTCAAAGTCTGGGTAGATTAGATGGTAAGTGAAAAATCAGTTCTCGTAGTCGACGTGCTGGATGCAGGAGAAATGGGCAGGAGTAAAGACCTGAGCGACTTTGACAAGGACCAAATTGTTATGGCCAGACGACTGGGTCAGAGCATCTCTGAAATAACAAGGCTTTGTGGGGTGCTCCCGGTCAGCAGTGGTGAGTACATACCGACAGTGGTCTGAGGAAGGACAAACCACAAATAGGCAACAGGGTGTTGGGCGCCCAAGACTCATCAATGCACAAGGGCAACGAAGGCTATCCTGTCTGGTCCAAACCGACAGAAGGTCTACTGTGGCACAAGTCAGAGAAAATTTTAACGATGGTCACGGGAGGAATGTGTCACAACACCCAGCGCATCACACCCTGCTGCGTATGAGGCTGTGTAGCCACAGACTGGTCAGAGTGCCCAGGATGACCCCCTGTCCACCATCAAAAGTGCCTACAATGGGCACGCGAGTGTCAAAACTGGACCTTGGAATAGTGGAAGAAGGTCTTCTGGTCTGATGAGTACCATTTTCTTTTAAATCACGTGGATGGCCAAGTAAGTGTGTGCCATGTATCCGGGGAAGTGATGGCACCAGGATGCACTGTGGGAAGATGACATGGGAGTGTGATGCTTGGGGAAATGTTCTGCTGGGAAACACTGGGTCCGGCCATTCATGTGGATGTCAATTTGACATGTGCCACCTACCTAGACATTGTTGCAGATCAGGTACACCCCTTCATGGCAACAGTATTCCCTGATGGCAGCGGCGTCTTTCAGCAGGATAACATGCCCTGCCACACTGCACACATTATTTAAAAATGGTTTGAAGACCATGATGACGCGTTCAAAGTGTTGCCCTGGACTCCAAATTCTCCAGAACTCAATTCAATTGAGCATGTGTGGGATGTGCTGGACCGATAAGTCTGATCCATGGTGGCTCCACCTCACAACTTACAGGACTTGAAGGACCTGCCACAAATGTTCTGGTAACAGATACCACAGCACACCTTCAGCGGTCTTGTAGTCCAAGCCTCAGCAGGTCAGCCCTGTTTTGGTGGCACATGGAGGACCAACAGCATATTAGGCAGGTGGTCATAATGTTTAGGCTCTCAGTGTATAAGGATAGGCTTCACATATTCTCACTTGGATTTGGGATTTTCTTTCAATTCTTCCTTATAGATTTGCTCAGCAGTCAAGTTGTACGATGTGCATCTGAACAACTATCTTGAAAGTCATTCCTGACTTGCAATGGGTTTCCAGTCTGGTGTTTGGCTGGGCCACTTAAACATTCCCACATTCCTGTACTGAAGCTTTTCCATTGTCCATCTGGCTTCATACTAAGAGGCTGCTGTCCTACTAGAACATAAACTGCTGTTTCTCTGTATGAAGCCTACCTTGACATCATGGGTTATTTGACCCTTCCATCCAAAAACAAAACAAAAAACAAACAAACAAACAAGAAATCCTAGTTTGCTCCATGTTGAAGTGAGGCTATAACACCACAATATGCTGATAAAGCCAAGGGTGTTCTGTGCTTGCTGGCTGGCAGCAAACACCCCAGGCTGTATTTAAGCCCAGTGTACCTGAAACCGGCAATAGCTTTCTGGATGATGGTGTCATCCAGGCTCTTGTCAAAGACATAGGACAGGGCAGCGATGGTGGGGCCCCAGGTCATGGTGAACAGGTCGTGGTCATAGCTGCCGGCCGGCACATGGAGGAAGATGCCCTCTGTTGTGGCACCACGATGCAGCAGCACACTCCACACGTAGTTCTCCTTCACCAAACCGATCTGCTCATCTGGCATCACAATTTCCTCATTCCTACCGGGGAAACCAAGGGTCACCACAGTTTTTCAGGTGCATAAAACAAACACAATTGACCTGGGACCTCAGGTCATTAGGACAGCACTGAGACACGAACAGACTATTTAACAGCAAGGTCTTTTTGTTTTTTTGGTACGTCGCTTGTCATAATCCAGGGAAGAAATGATGATTCCCAATAGTCCCCGATATTGTCTCATTTTCATGATTCTAAAGGCTTGGTTTACTGTCTGGGTAAATGTGAGCTCACAAGAGGATGATGTTTCACCAACAACACTCTGGTCAACAGTCGTGAAAACGAGCAAACCCAGTACAGCTAATGTAACCAAACACAAATATAAACCATCTATAACTGCAGTTTTTTTATCCTGTTCTCTGGGAATACATGCAGGCCAGACGGGCAGTGCAGTGGCTTACTTGATAGCATTGTAGATATCCTCCAGCATGTCCTGGTCAAAGTCTTTGTTTCCATTTACGCCCTTCAGGTTCTTCTTGAATTGCTATTTGGAGGCATCAGAACAACCCAATCAACATCAGCATCAATTCTTTTGTGCCAAAATGTCAATGTGATTTACAGGGGAAAAGAAAAACTGCACACCCCTCTCAGCCCCCCCCCCCCCAAACCCCATAAACACATCAATCGATGAGTCTCAGGGAGCGTTCTCACCCAAGCTGTTAGCACCGCTACTCTGTTAATTGAGCACCTGAGCAACAATCAGAAGGGTTCCATGGGGAGAACCCATGTTATGTGTCACTTAATATGCCCAAGTTACGATGTTAGGAAAACACGGATTGGGGCCAAGAGCCTCCTGTAAATAAACATGTGTGCCCAGTGATGACTGATGGCCTCAAGGCTTCAATTTATGTCATGACTTGGCACATCTCGGCCCAACGGGAAGTCAGGGCCGAGGGGAAACGGGAGATTCTCTGTGGGGAGACGGAACAGGAGAAGAAATAAACAGACCGGCACAAAGGGAAAGAGATCAGGAGGGCACCGCCATCAAGGGTGTGTGCTTGTCATGCTGGGAGGGATCACACACACACACACACGCACACGCACACACACACACACACACACACAATCAGACAACAGTTCTTGGAGCCAGTGAGAACAATTGCTGTCAGAGAGACAAAGCAGCTGGACATACAGGCTGCCAGATCATCACAGGACCGAGCGAGACCGCAGCTACGTATCTTGTTCCAGCATGCTATGTTTATAGACGTAGCTGTGGACAACACTGCAAACTAAACACCAAATACAGAACAGCGTCCGTTATTGTTTATACCTATTCCAATTACATGCCGTACCGCAGTTAGAATCATGGGAGCAGGGTTTAATTTGAGCACAGCTGGGCTCAGCATAGCTTTCCAAACGCCGGACTGACCTCCACTACCAACAAATGGCGTGGAGAACACTAAGGCAGTGAAGTGCATGGCGCCGCTCTCGTTGGCCCTCTGAAAATGCTGGGTCACAGTCTCTGAAGTCAATTGGGTTAGGAATTCTGTGACCACTTGACCAAATAGCTAGTGAGCCTATGGGGGATATCTTAGAATACTTCAAACACAGCACAACGCCAAATGTACGATATGTGGCGTGGCTGGGAGAGTCTGAGCGTGAGTGTGTGTGTGTGTGTGTGTGTGTGTGTGTGTGTGTGTGTGTAAGTGTGTCTGTTTAGGCCTTGTTTAGGTCAGTGAGTGAGAAGTGTTTGTGGCTGGTGTCAGATAAAGTAAAAAAGGGAGAATGAGAGAGAGCGGGGGCTTATAGGAGAGAGACATGTCTTACAATTGTGAGTCAGTGTGAGTGCCCCACCCGCACTCTTCAGACACATGCCCTGGGGACCTGTGTTTAGTCTTGAGGCACTGCCACTCAAAGACAGACGCACAGGAAGACCAACAAGACAAGACAGAGATGGAACTACAGACAGAGAACTACAGACAGAGATGGGTAGATAGAGGACTGAGAAACAGCAAACGGAGACCTAACGAGAGAGAGAGAGAGAGAGAGAGAGAGAGAGAGAGAGAGAGAAGTGCCAGCGCCCCCACCATTCTCCCTCTTGTTGCCTGCTCACATGACTGAGCTCATCCTCGAGACAGACCACCACAGGGCACAGCTGTTGGCCTGGGCTTTCTGAGCTGCCATCACAGGCTCCTGCCGCCAAAGAGCAGCAGTGCAAATGCTGGCCTTCAGACTGGAATGACATTCCAGCAGACACACACGGCGCTTTCTCCCGGTGAGACAACAGTAAAAGGATTTCATACGACCCCTTTATAGTTGGAGTGGGAATCCCGGTGCTGCAGACTGTGGAGCTGAGAGCTTACAGGGGAGAAGGAGGAAAACCGTGTGTCTGTATGCATGCGTCAGTCAGCCTGTGTCGGTTCTTACTCACCTCTACGGTCATGGGGATGTTCTGCTTGCGGACGTTGTGGTTGTGCTGATCAGTGTTGAGCATGATAACAGCATAGGCTAGTGCAAAGCCTGCATCATTAGTCATGAAAGGAGAGCCGTTCACTTTCTGCTCACATGCAGACAGACACACACACACACACACACACACACACACACACAAACACACAATGTAAAGTAGACTGAAGACACCAAGAGTCATAAAGTTATATGTTTACATGGTTTAAAAAGGGACCAGATAAGAGTGCTGACCATGTCATGTTCAGACTCTACACAGAGCTAAAAACTCACTGGCTGTCATTTAAAATTACCCATGAACTCATCGAGGCTGGCTGTACGTGTATATGGTCAGCCTAAGAAAAGGGCATTACTGGGAATAGTTTCCAGGTCATACAGGCCTCCTAGATATTCTGGTAAGCCACGGTGTTCTAAATGTGCCTCTTGGTGAGTTCTGACCCTCCTCCATCACTGTGCAAGCGCGTGTGTATCAACGGTTATGTCACGCCACAACCCCTCATCGCCTAGGGTAACTGAACCAATAGTCTGCCACTCGTGTCTCTGGGTAACTGAACCGATAGTCTGCCACCCGTGTCTCTGGGTAACAGAACCGATAGTCTGCCACTCGTGTCTCTGGGTAACTGAACCGATAGTCTGCCACTCGTGTCTCTGGGTAACTGAACCGATAGTCTGCCACCCGTGTCTCTGGGTAACAGAACCGATAGTCTGCCACTCGTGTCTCTGGGTAACTGAACCGATAGTCTGCCACTCGTGTCTCTGGGTAACTGAACCGATAGTCTGCCACCCGTGTCTCTGGGTAACAGAACCGATAGTCTGCCACCCGTGTCTCTGCCACCATTACGTTGGCCCTAACTACCTGATGGAAGACAGTTGTTTGGCGGGTTTGCCAGGCTGTGTAGTGTTGGAACACGTGTTTGTAATATCGCTCTCTCTCTCTCTCTCTCTCTCTCTGAGACGCAGGACAGAGTTTGAAACCATCATTGTATATAGACATTTTGAACCCTTGTGGACTCTACACACTACAACCCTGCAACTGGAGCTGCCTTCCTTACATGCCAGTTGTCAGTGAAGGTTTCGAGAAGCCTCTGGATAACTGGAGCCTCTCCGGGTAGCCTGAAGGCCTCCAAGTAGAGACGCAGGGCCTCATCGATACGCAGTCCCTGGAAGGTGAACGTGCTGTAGCAGAAAGCCACACCATCAGTACAGTGACCATGCTCAAACAGGACTGTTAATTCACTACACAAGACGAAATAACAGAGAAACCTCATGCTTTGAGCATTAAGTTACAGTTCAGCAACATCTGTACCTTAAGGGAGCAAGTCTTACCCAGGTGCCAAATTCAAGCCTGGTTTTAGTCAGAAAGGCTGCTATCATTGCGTGGTCTTAGATCATCTTAATATTTTAAACCCGCTGATAATGTTTACATCTGGCTCTCTGTAGAAACCAGAGACCTGGACAGACACCTTACTTGACAAAACTGTCCAGGAGCTCCATGTTCTTGCGGTCGCTGATGAATTCCCCGATCATCTTCTTGTCCAGTCGCGGGTTCTCCCGGAGCCACTGGGCTACCTGGTTATTGTCCATGGGACTGCTGAGGAGTCCCTTCTCCTGCAGGAACTGGATACCCTTCTTGGGCTTCCCGTTAAACTGCTCTGAACCGGTGATGAGCAGCTGGAGGGATCACAGAGAAACCAAGTGAATGAAACAAGAACATGTTTCTCTGAATATGTAGGTGTGTATTCTGCATGGAGGTGCCAAGACATCTGCGTGTGCACACATATTTAACAGATTAACAACCAAGACAATTCACCTTCTTCTTCGTTTTTATTTCCATTAATTCTTGTGAATCTGGTAAGCAGGAAGAGAAATGCTGAGGCTTCTTTGGAGGTTTCCTCTCAGCTGAAAACAAAAAAAGGTACACTGAATCTTTCCATCTCTCGGCACCAGGAACATGTTAGTGCTGGTAATAATGCATGCATCAAAGTAAAGTCTGACCAGTGCCAGTCTCCTCCTGATCTTGTCTACCCAGTCTCATCTTATCTGCCATCAAAAACCCACTGGTTGGTGGGTACACAGCGGTCCTATCAGCTTCTGGCACAGTCTGCCCGTTGGAACTGCTCCCCAATCTACTGTTTGCTAAAGACAAGCAAAACATCTTAAATGTTATTTACTTAACACTTTTTCCATCCACCTCATGATGGGTTAAACAGTCATATTGTATACCTGCTGTGTCTGTGCTGGTCATATTGTATACCTGCTGTGTCTGTGCTGGTCATATTGTATACCTGCTGTGTCTGTGCTGGTCATATTGTATACCTGCTGTGTCTGTGCTGGTCATATTGTATACCTGCTGTGTCTGTGCTGGTCATATTGTATACCTGCTGTGTCTGAGCTGGTCATATTGTATACCTGCTGTGTCTGTGCTGGTCATATTGTATACCTGCTGTGTCTGTGCTGGTCATATTGTATACCTGCTGTGTCTGTGCTGGTCATATTGTATACCTGCTGTGTCTGTGCTGGTCATATTGTATACCTGCTGTGTCTGTGCGGGTCATATTGTATACCTGCTGTGTCTGTGCTGGTCAGATTGTATACCTGCTGTGTCTGTGCTGGTCATATTGTATACCTGCTGTGTCTGTGCTGGTCATATTGTATACCTGCTGTGTCTGTGCTGGTCATATTGTATACCTGCTGTGTCTGTGCTGGTCATATTGCGTACCTGCTGTGTCTGTGCTGGTCATATTGTGTACCTGTTGCGTCTGTGCTGGTCATATTGTGTACCTGCTGTGTCTGTGCTGGTCATATTGTATACCGGCTGTGTCTGTGCTGGTCATATTGTATACCTGCTGTGTCTGTGCTGGTCATATTGTGTACCTGCTGTGTCTGTGCTGGTCATATTGTATACCTGCTGTGTCTGTGCGGGTCATATTGTATACCTGCTGTGTCTGTGCTGGTCAGATTGTATACCTGCTGTGTCTGTGCTGGTCATATTGTATACCTGCTGTGTCTGTGCTGGTCATATTGTATACCTGCTGTGTCTGTGCTGGTCCTTTTGTGTACCTGCTGTGTCTGTGCTGGTCATATTGCGTACCTGCTGTGTCTGAGCTGGTCATATTGTATACCTGCTGTGTCTGTGCTGGTCATATTGTGTACCTGCTGTGTCTGTGCTGGTCATATTGTATACCTGCTGTGTCTGAGCTGGTCATATTGCGTACCTGCTGTGTCTGAGCTGGTCATATTGTATACCTGCTGTGTCTGTGCTGGTCATATTGTATACCTGCTGTGTCTGTGCTGGTCATATTGTATACCTGCTGTGTCTGAGCTGGTCATATTGTATACCTGCTGTGTCTGTGCTGGTCATATTGTATACCTGCTGTGTCTGTGCTGGTCATATTGTATACCTGCTGTGTCTGTGCTGGTCATATTGTATACCTGCTGTGTCTGTGCTGGTCATATTGTATACCTGCTGTGTCTGTGCGGGTCATATTGTATACCTGCTGTGTCTGTGCTGGTCAGATTGTATACCTGCTGTGTCTGTGCTGGTCATATTGTATACCTGCTGTGTCTGTGCTGGTCATATTGTATACCTGCTGTGTCTGTGCTGGTCATATTGTATACCTGCTGTGTCTGTGCTGGTCATATTGCGTACCTGCTGTGTCTGTGCTGGTCATATTGTGTACCTGTTGCGTCTGTGCTGGTCATATTGTGTACCTGCTGTGTCTGTGCTGGTCATATTGTATACCGGCTGTGTCTGTGCTGGTCATATTGTATACCTGCTGTGTCTGTGCTGGTCATATTGTATACCTGCTGTGTCTGTGCTGGTCATATTGTATACCTGCTGTGTCTGTGCTGGTCATATTGTATACCTGCTGTGTCTGTGCTGGTCATATTGTATACCTGCTGTGTCTGTGCGGGTCATATTGTATACCTGCTGTGTCTGTGCTGGTCAGATTGTATACCTGCTGTGTCTGTGCTGGTCATATTGTATACCTGCTGTGTCTGTGCTGGTCATATTGTATACCTGCTGTGTCTGTGCTGGTCCTTTTGTGTACCTGCTGTGTCTGTGCTGGTCATATTGCGTACCTGCTGTGTCTGAGCTGGTCATATTGTATACCTGCTGTGTCTGTGCTGGTCATATTGTGTACCTGCTGTGTCTGTGCTGGTCATATTGTGTACCTGCTGTGTCTGTGCTGGTCATATTGTGTACCTGCTGTGTCTGTGCTGGTCATATTGTGTACCTGCTGTGTCTGTGCTGGTCATATTGTATACCTGCTGTGTCTGTGCGGGTCATATTGTGTACCTGCTGTGTCTGTGCTGGTCATATTGTATACCTGCTGTGTCTGTGCTGGTCATATTGTATACCTGCTGTGTCTGTGCTGGTCATATTGTATACCTGCTGTGTCTGTGCTGGTCATATTGCGTACCTGCTGTGTCTGTGCTGGTCATATTGTGTACCTGTTGCGTCTGTGCTGGTCATATTGTGTACCTGCTGTGTCTGTGCTGGTCATATTGTGTACCTGCTGTGTCTGTGCTGGTCATATTGTATACCTGCTGTGTCTGTGCTGGTCATATTGTGTACCTGCTGTGTCTGTGCTGGTCATATTGTATACCTGCTGTGTCTGTGCTGGTCATATTGTGTACCTGCTGTGTCTGTGCTGGTCATATTGTGTACCTGCTGTGTCTGTGCTGGTCATATTGTATACCTGCTGTGTCTGTGCTGGTCATATTGTATACCTGCTGTGTCTGTGCTGGTCATAGCTGAAGTCTGCACTTCTGCCAGCAAGGTGTCTGACTGGTCCTGCTGCAACGTACTGCTGAGCACCTTGGCCTGGCAATGGGCCTCAGTGCTGTCAATCACTGTCAGCAGAGCCTCTAGTGACAGGAGGTGGGTGGTGTAAAGTTGCCCCGACACTGGGAATGCGTTCTGTCACAAGAAGTTTAAAATGGAGTGGAGTTCATCGATGGGCAACAAAATACTCTTTACTACAGAAACGTTAGGAGTCAGGCTGCTGAAATAAACCCATCATTGGCAGGCCCAATGACCAATTTAGCCCAAAATCACAAAACTGACAAAAATTTACTTTCTTCATATTTCATATCACAAAATGACAGCAGGAAGGTAATCAGGTTTTCCATGAACAATTAAAGACATAATCAAACACACTAAGCTCTAGGTTGCTGACAATGTTCAGACTGCTCTTTAAAGAGCCTGTATTGCAGGTCCACCTTTGACAGCAGCTTGGTGAGGTCCTCAAACAGGTTGGAACAGTAGAAGTCACAGTCGTAGTTGATGTAGAGCTCGGTGACAAAGCTGGGGATTCTCCAAAGCTGCACCAGCGCCTCAAGGGCCATCTCTTTCATCTCATAGGGCATCCTGATGTTCTCTGATGTGATGATGTCCATCAGCTTCTTCAGGTACATCTGAGGAGACATGGTTTGACAAATCCTCTGGTTTATTTCTAGCAGGTTTGTTATGCACAAAACTTGCTCATCCAGGGAGCATAAAGAGATATTGCATCAACCCCTTTTACAGGTTGCCTAAGTTACCTCAAGCTGGAACTTGAGATGCATCCTCATGCTCTCGAAAAGCAGGAAACAGACTCTTATCGAGGCAGCGTAGAGGTTCATACGGTCTACACTCAGCAGCTGCAATCAAGAAACATAATTCATTTGGTTTAAATCACCAACACGTCAAAGACTTTTACCGCTAAACAGGACAGCAAACACAAGACACACAACTGAAGAAAAGCTAATCAACTGACAGGCTGTATTCACCCTGACTCACCTGGAAGAGGTGTCTGCAGAGCTCGTCTTTGACCAGACCCAACAGTGACTGGTAGTTGGCGATGTGTGCAGACTCTAGCGCCACAGTCAGCAGCTGCAGGCCCATGTGCATCATGGCGTCTGTGTTGTGGCGGTCGTGGGGGTTGGTGAGGGAGATGAGGAAGCGAAAAAGCTCCCGCAGACATGGAAGACCATACGGGATGAGAGATGATCCTGCGGGGGTGGGGGTTGGTTGAGGTTTAGTTCAAAATTCTACACAACTGATTGAAATAAATTTGCTAAGAGGTTTTTTATTTTCCTTTTTTTCCCAACTGTACCTGTCCCATTACTCCACTCTGTTGACCCGCCCCCGATCGCTGCTCCACCTCCTCTGCTGATCCGGGGAGGGCTGCAGACTACCACATGCCTCCTCCGATACATGTGGAGTCACCAGCCACTTCTTTTCACCTGACAGTGAGGAGTTTCACTAGGGGGACGTAGCACGTGGGAGGATCACGCTATTCCCCCCAGTTCCCCCTCCCCTCCGAACAGGCGCCCCAACCAACCAGAGGAGGCACTAGTGCAGTGATCAGGACACATACCCACATTTGGCTTCCCACCCACAGCCACGGCCATTTGAGTCTGTAGGGACACCCGACCAAGCCGGAGGTATCCCAGGGTTTGAACCCAGGACCTTCTTGCTGTGACACGACCGCTCTAACCACTGCGCCACCATACCATCCTAAATAACTACATTTAAAGATTTTTGTTCTCATCTTTGTCTTTCAGACCAACGTAAGAGTAAAGTCAACAAATGACCCTAAACAGCAGACTGAAGAGAAAGGTTCCAAGTCCCCTTGTTCTTACCATCTTTCTGCGTGGACTGTGTGAAGCGGACACCTCGGGGGTTGACGTAGTCCATGTCATGGACAGAGGCACTGTCTGACTGCTCTGTGATAGACCCTTTGTCCTCTATAACCTCAGGTATGGACTCGACTGAGGCTGACTGAGCATGTTCCCCGTATGTGCCCTCGGACTGGATGGGAAAGCAGAGAGAGAACTTTGTCAGTTTTTTCTGAAGAACCAAGCCAAATGCAGACAGTTGTAAGAGTTGTAGAACTCTTTAGAACTCTTAAGAAAACCCCTAAAACCAGGAAATACCCTTATATAAAGAAGCCAAAACTCCTTTAAAAATACAAAATTGAAACAATTTGACCCTTACCAAAATAAGGACAGAAAAAAAATGATTACGACTGGGTCATTCTTAAATATATCGCACTTAAACACAAAAATGGAATTTGATTTCCCTCAAAACAATCAATATGCTTTAACTACCGTATTTCCCAGACTATAAGTTGCACCAGAGTGCAAGTCGCACTCAACAAAAAATGTGTTGCGAGGAAAAAAAAACATATTTAAGTCGCTTCGGTGTATAAGTCGCATTTATATGGTGTTACAGTAGTGGTGCGGTCCGGGTGATTTATTATCCATACCACCCAACCCATCATGAGAGCCAATCTGCACCCTCCGACCCGCTAAAATATGCATTAATTAACCCCCCGAACCCACCCGCAAACGTCCAAATTTAGCTCAGGCTAGCAAAGTGAGCAGTATTGCACTATTTCGTTTTTGGGCTGTATGCCCAGTATAATAGTCATCGCAAGGCATAACCTAATAGCGTCTGGGTCTACGCTACTAAATAAACAGACAAAAGTGTATTTGTCCCACAAAATTACATTACATTACATAAAAGTTGCTTTGGGATATTTTTATTTTTTAGATTTTGATATACTTTAATGATCCTCGCAGGAAAATTACGTTCTGCATGTAACCAACCCATCCTAGCTGTGTAGCTAGGAGCAGTGGGCAGCCGCCATGGGCAGCTGCCATGGGCAGCCGCCGTGCAGCGCCCGGGGACCAACTCCAGTTCGTCTTGCCATGCCTCGGTCAGGGGCACAGACAGGAGTATTAACCCTAACATGCATGTCTTTTTGATGGTGGGGGAAACCAGAGCACCCTGAGAAATCTCACCACAGACACGGGGAGAACATGCAAACTCCACACAGAGGATGACCCCCAAGATTGGACAACCCCGGGGTTCAAACCCAGGACCTTCTTGCTGTGAGGCAACAGCGCTAAACACTGGGCCACCGTGCCACCCAAAATAAAAGACAGGACCAGCCAGAAGAGTAAAAAAATCAGCAACTTATAGTCCAGGAAATACAGTACCACTGTTGAAATCAAATCTAATGCTAATCCTACCAAAATTGTAGGATGACAGAAGATCTGACTTGGTGAGAAACGATCAGAAAAAGACAACACAGTAGTGGCGGTAACTAACCCAGAAGGCAACAATAATGAATACGTTTCATTAACACTTTTTTCTAACAGAAATGAAAGGTGTTTTTACACAGAAACCCCACAATACTGCTGTAATGAAGACCCGTCTTTACGCCAGCTTAGTTTTTTACACTGAACCAAACAAAGGCAGCATGACGCTGCACCGGTGTGTGATTTTAAATATCATGCCAGCTGATGCCGGTGTTCCGGAAGCAGAGGGGGTGTGACGTGTAACACCACCGCGTCAGCTGTCCCATCCTGCCGACTGTCCCCTTTACACAGATGTCGATTCAGCTTTTGTGACTACCTCTGCTACCGGTTTAACGCCAGGACAACAATTACCCCGTCTCATGTTCATACGTTTTACACAGAACGGTGAGGCGGCTTAACAGCATGACCTTCCCACCTTGAAAAGGCGGTGTAAAAAGACTAATTCTGAATTTCCTTCAATAAACAGTACGGCAACATCCAAAATACACAGGCAACTTAAATGTCCCGTTTTACCTTCTAAAAGCACTTTCATGAGGGTTGTTAATCATCTGAGTCTCATGGCTCCTACCTGTGCATCCAACCTGCCAGGCTCCATCCCTGGTGTGGTGGCAGCCGAGCTGTTCTGCTCCAGGTCAGTCAGGTCTTCACTGGAGGTGGCCTTGGAACAAGCATCCAGACCACTATCTGTGGTAGCGGGGCTGGAGATGGAGGAGCCAGCGCTGTCTGATGCATGTATGCTGGAGGCGGAGCCTGGCTCTATGAACGGTACTCCACCTGGTCAGACAAAGATGGCAGTTGTCCCACTTTAAAATCACAGTAGCTGGAAAAAAAACCCTTCCTTTTTTAATTCAGTGTGCCACTTTCTAATTCTCCGAACATCCCAATCTTGGGACGCTTAATCAGAGAAGGAGCAACTGAAAAGAATGACTGCTATATTCCTCTACATCAGGGGTCGGCAACCTTTTGGACGTCCTGTGCCACTTTACAAAGTAAAAAAAAAAAAAATCACAGACCCGAGTGCCACTTCATTTTCATAGTGTATTTATCTATTTATTTATTTGCTGCTGCTGCTTGTCTCCCCGTCTAGATTCCGCAGGCCAAAAGATCTGCGCTCTACATAGACGTGGCCCGCACACATGCACATAATTATTTGTGCAAATGTATGAAAATTACTAGGGCACAAAAGAAAATTAATTTAATCTTACCGATTTAGCGCAACCCTTGTGTGTCTTAATAGACATAGACTGTGGTTTACATCCATACTCTGTGTTCCAGAGCTACGCTGAACAGCGACGCAGCTTTCGGTGCAGGAGTTTGCTGGTGTCTTACGGTTTCAGCATGTCTGTGCTGCGTCTCTCTACAGTTCTCACAGAAACGGGAGTTTCTTTGGTCCTGTTGATGATCGTGTCTTTTTTTGGAAACCCATCAAATATGACCCGCGACCTGCTGAGCAACGCCTCCTTTACATTCTCTCCATTGGAGAATGGCTTCCCGTGTTAAGCACTGCACTGTACAACTTTACAGATGCCCTCTGTAGCTTGGTTATAACTGCCCACTGTAGCTCGGTTATAGCCGCACTCAGTAGTTCGGTTATAGTGGCACTCAGTAGCTCGGTTATAGCTGCCTTCTGTAGCTCGGTTATAGCTGCCTTCTGTAGCTCGGTTATAGCTGCCCTCTGTAGCTCGCCCTCTATAGCTCAGTTATAGCTGCCCTCTGTAGCTCGGTTATAGCTGCCCTCTGTAGCTTGGTTATAGCTGCCCTCAGTAGCTCGGTTTATAGCCGCCCTCGGTAGCTCGGTTATAGCTGCCCTCTGTAGTTCGGTTATAGCCGCCCTCTGTAGCATGGTTATAGCCGCCCTCTGTAGCATGGTTATAGCCGCCCTCTGTAGCTTGGTTTTGGCAGGACATCGGGTTGTAAACACGCTGCTTTGCTTCCCATACTGGGCCGCTGCCCTCTGGGTTGATTCAGCTTCATCAGCCTTATCTTTGACATTTTTCTCCTGCCTTGTTTCAAAATGATGGTTTACACGTGACATTTTCACAGCAGAGTGCACACAGCTCGTTCCTTTCATGAAATAAATTCAACTTCGTTTGTCCAAGACGGCTGAAAGAGGCGAATATTAGACAATACTGCTTCTAACATAGTCAGTTGTGCTTGACATAAATCAAAACAGAAAGCCAGCTAGTGGGCATCTGGGTAGCATAGCAGTCTATTACGATCGCCAGTTCGAATCCCCCTGTTACCTCCGGCTTGGTCGGGCATCCCTACAGTCACAATTAGCCGTGTCTGTGGGTGGGAAGTGGATGTGGGTATGTGTCCTGGTCACTGCACTAGTGCCTCCTCCGGTCAGTCCGAGTGCCTGTTCAGGGGGAAGGGGGAACTGGGGGGAATAGTGTGATCCTCCACACGCTACATCCCCCTGGTGAAACTCCTCACTGTCAGGTGAAAAGAAGCGGCTGGTGACTCCACATGTATCGGAGGAGACATGTGGTAGTCTGCAGCCCTCCCCGGATTGGCAAAGGGGGTGGAGCAGCGACCAGGACGGCTCGGAAGAGAAGGGTAATTGGCCAAGTACAATTGGGGAGAAAAGGGGGGGGGTCCACAAATAAGAAAGAAAGAAAGAAAGCTAGCTAGCTATGCTACGTTGTCACTAACGCTGTAATACTGCACTCGTGGGCAGATCAGAGGGAGGAGGGGAACGTTAGGCCATGTCAACTGTGTGCGCTCTCTTGCCATCAAAAACAATGGTGTATTTTGAGACTAATTAATTATTTCAGTATTATTTTAAAAAGAATTGCTTGTTTAGTTCACCATTAGGTTATATTTTATATGAGAAATACTTTATAAAAAAAAAGTATAAACAAATATTCTTATTGAATTGCTCCGCATGCCCATGTTAATGGCCTAGCGTTTCACCATGGGCACAGGTGCCATAGGTTGCCGACCCCTGATCTACATGGTCACACCCTACAATCATTTGGAGAATTAATCTGTTCCTTTTTCATAGTCCTTAAGTCTTGTATCTTCAACTACACAACAGTTAAGTAGTCTGTGAAAGCAACACTCTGCACACATAATGGATGAATGGACAACGACAGAGCTGAGCTGTCTGACCCCGGCTGAGTGGATAATCAAGTCTTAACAACTACAGTTGCCCCTCTGCTATCGTGGATAATAGCAGTCACAGAACCAAATATAATCCCAATTCAAAGTCATGGTTTTTAGACACAGCACTGGTGAGTTCACTGTAACAACCAAGCTCTCTTAAGTAAAACACTTCATGGAACGAAAAACATGAAAAAACACAAAACAGATAATTCTTGAACCAAATGTCAATTTCTAGTACAGTATAAAATAGAGTGATTTGTGTTTGTGTGCGCGCACGTGTGCGTGAGTGCGTATGTGTGTCTTCTCCGTAGACTGTCACCTTGTCATGCTGGAGAAGTTTGCATCTTCCTGTGATCCCGAGACCAATGTCGTCTGGAGCTATGCTATGCTCCTGGTAGGGTCACCCATGGCGGTAAGGTCAAGGGGGAGGTCCCTGACAAAGAGCAATCCAACCAAGACCTCCACACTGGAACAGGTGGAGGATGATGGCTGAATTTAGGGAACCATCAAAACGGTTGGGAAGGCGTATGAAGGCTGCAGCAGAAATGGGCCCCTAGTCATCTTGGACTCCATGCCACTGAATCCTGACCCAGATCTGTCAAGGACCATGTGGTAGCTGTCTGTGCACCAGTCTCCCCATGTTAAACAAAGTCACACACAGGCGTCTTCCATAAAGTGAATCCATCCTTACATCCCAGATTAAGTCCTATGGCGACCGGCAAGTAGCGACGGGGGCAGGATTGTGAGATCTGGAAGCCCCTAGTCGTGAGCAAGCACATCAGGTGGAGTGTGCTAGAGTCACTCGCTGAGCTCTTGGAATGAGGTAGCAAGAGCCCTTCGGTATCTGCACCCATGACTGAGCAGCCCTCTTTAGGATCCACTCTGTTCACCCCACCTGGGGAAGGGGCTAGAAAAGGCACCCTAAAAATAGCCTGCCTCAAACCTCCTAACTGGATTACTGAGTCCAGAGGGATCAACACATGTCAGAAACACTGAAATGTCCACACACCGATTGATAGTGCAACCAGTGACGGACTGGAGAGGAGAACCATGATCATCGCTAGAAAACTGAAGAGATGCCGCCGGATTGACATAGCTGCACTTTCTGAAACCCGACAGGAAAAGGAAAAGCTGCTGATGAGCCCAGGATCCATGGTGTTGGATTTGCCACCAAGAACCAGATCATCAGCCACCTGTCTGAATTTCCTGTGGGGATCAGTGAGTGTCTCATGACCATCCACCTGATGCTTGCCAAAAACCAGATGGCAACAGTTGTGAGTGCCTATGCCCCTAATTTAGACCCTGAAGAGGAAGTAAGAGATATTCTATGCCTGCTTAGAGGAGACACTATCAAGAATCCCCAAGGAGGTTAAGATTATTCTCCTAGGAGAATTCAACGCCAGGGTCAGCCGGGATCAACACCTCTGGAAGGGCACTATAGGAAAGGAAGGCATCAGGAGCATAAACTCCAGTGGAGTTCTGCTTCTTGGCAAATGTACTCAGTATGACCTCACCATCACTAACACTGTTTCACCAGAGAAACCAAGTTAAGGCATCTTGGAGGCACCCTCGCTCTAATCATTGGCATCTCCTTGACTATGTCATTGTACGAACCAGAAACCGCCATGATGTGACCATCACGAGGGCCATGATCGATGCAGATGACTGCTGGACAGATCATCACTTCATCCACTCCACAATGTCCATCAAACTCAAGAGGAAAAGGAGGGTTCAAATGAAGCAGATCCGACCAAGACTGAACCTTGAAAGCCTGAATGAAACTGCCATCCAGCAGAGACCTCAGAATCAGAATCAGAATACTTTATTCATCCCCGAGGGGAAATTGGGTTCTATTACAGACACTCGCGCTCTAATAACTAAAAACTAACAAGATACAAGATAAGAAAATAGAAACAAATAGAAATAAAAGATAAATAAGAAATAGAAATAAGAACAAAATATATCAACAAGCATGGTGCACATAACACCCTATCTATACTGCACTACCGCAGCACACAACAAGCACAAACAAAACTCGACAGGACCAGTCCAATGACCATTAACTCAGAGTGTCTGACAGTCTGAGTCTGAGGGAGGAGTTGTAAAGTTTGATGGCCACAGGCAGGAATGACCTCCTGTGGCGCTCTGTGGTGCTTTTCGGCAGAATGAGTCTATCACTAAAAGTACTCCTGTGCCCAACCAGCATGTCATGGAGTGGGTGGGAGACATTGTCCATGATGGCACGTAATTTCAACAGTGTCCTTCTCTCAGAAACTGCCGCCAGAGAATCCAGTTCCACCCCCACAACATCATCAGCCCTGCGGATCATTTTATTAAGCCTGTTTGCATCCGATACCCTCAACCTGCTGCCCCAACACACAACGGCAAACAGGAGAGCACTGGTCACCACAGACTCATACCACATCCTGAGCATTGTCTGGCAGATGTCGAAGGACCTCAGCCTCCCCAAAAAGTGGAGACGGCTCTGTCCCTTATTGTAGAGGCATCAGTGTTCTTAGCCCAGTCCAGTTTATTGTCTATATACACCCCCAGGTACTTGCAGTACTCCACAGTGCCCACACTGACCCCTTGGATGGAGACAGGGATCACTGGTGTCATGTCCCTCCTCAGATCAACAACCAGCTCCTTTGTCTTAGTCACGCTGAGCTGCAGGTTGTTCTGCTCACACCACGTGACAAAGTTTCCCACCACAGCCCTGTAGTCAGCCTCCTTGCCCTTACTGATGCATCCGACTATAGCAAAGTCATCAGAGAACTTCTGAAGATGGCAGGACTCTGTGTGGTAGCTGAAGCTGTGGTGTAGAGGGTGAAAAGGAAGGGAGACAGTACTGTCCCCTGTGGAGCCCCAGTGTCAGGCCTCTCATGGGGAAACCCTCCAACAAGAATATCCTGATGACATTGAGAAGCACTGGAGCTTGCTCAAATCTACCATCCTAAACACCTGCAACACCACCCTTGGGTACAAGTCCAGAAAACATCAGGATGGGTTTGATGAGAATGACACAGACATAGAACAGCTCATCTCCAAGAAAAGGAAAGCCTTTCATGCCAGGCAAAATTATGTAACCTGCAAGGCTCGCTCTAGAGCCAAGGCGGACGTCCAGAGACAGGGGAGGGAGCTTAAGAACTCTTTGTGGACAGAAAAGGCTCTGAAAATCCAGTGACTGGCAGACTCAGGTGACACCAGAGGATTTTTCAGCGCTACTAAGGCCGTCTATGGTTCAAGCAACCGCAGCTTAAACCCCCTGTGTTCAAAGGATGGGCAGGAGCTGCTGGAGGATGAGTCCATTAATGCCCAATGAAAGGAGCATTTCCAGGAAACCAACAGCAACAACACAGCTGAACCAGTTATTGCCAGCCACATTCCCCAGAGTCCCATCAGAGAAGACATTGGGGAACCCCCCCACCATGACAGAGGTTCAAGATGCCATCAGGAGCCTTAAGAACGAACAAGGCCAATGTTGTCCAGATGGGGTCCCAGCTGAGATATTAAAGGAAGGTGGACCAGAGCTCCTGTACCACACCCACGTCCTTCTCCTCAAGGTCTGGGAAAAAGAAGAACTTCCCTCAGAGCTCAGGTATGCTATAATAGTGGCCATATTCAAGAGAGGGACGAGGCAAAATGTGGAAACTACAGGGGCAAACTAAAGGAAGGTCAGCAAGCTCCCCATTGGCAAAATAAGCATTTCAAGGACAATATCAACATCAGTCTGAAGAAATTCCACATCACATTGAGCATCTGGGAACACACTGCATTGGATAGGCGCTCCTGGAAGAAATCAGTGCCGGAAGGAGCTGCACGTCATGAAATGGAACTCCACTGTGCCGCACAGAAAAAGTGACAGTACCACAAGGAGAGAGAGAGAAAAAGGCTCAACCACCACCACTTTCCCCTGTCCATACTGCACCACAGTATGCAGATCACAGATCGGCCTCTACAGCCATCTGAAAATCCATAAGTCGACAATCCAACGGAGCAGACAGTCATACTCGTTTGAGTGACCGCCAACGATGATGATGGTGGTGTGTGTGTCTAACCTGATAGGTTGTTGTTGCTCAAGGTGGTGGATTGGGCCGGATCCATTTGACCCGAAGGGCTTCTCACCATGTGCCGTGGTGGCCTTGGTGAGCGTTTCTGCTTCTTCCATTTAGATGACTCATTCATCCCACCCGCACGCATCTTCAGCTGGAGCCACAGAGACAAAAAAAAAAAAAAGAAAAAAAGAAAAACAGGGTACACTGAGTGGGGGTTACCCCCTAGGACCTTATGGAATAATTGTGTTGTTGGGTCAGCGTCACTCAACAACGTTCTTAATGACACTATCCACAGCATAAAACATTCCACACATGCAGTACACAGCAAAGTCAGCCTTTGTTGGTTCTTCTCACGATTAGGGATGTGGGGGAGGGTGGGGGTTGTTGCTTTAAACTCAATTACAATTTTGCCCCATGCATCCCATTTTTATACATAGTAATTGTAAACCCTAGATATGTCATATCCGAAAGATGGAATCAAAACAGCTACAGCAGCAAACTGTATGTGGCCAACTTGAGACTACACATGAAAGGCTTGTGTGACATGATAACTACTCCATCTACCTGAGGTCAGAGTACAGAGAAGGTGGAGGTTAGTAGAAAAAGGATAAGAGGGAGGGAGGAAAGGTTCTGGAGAGGGAGAGGAAGGGAGGAGGAGAGTTAATTCTCCAACCTGATTGACTGAATTCATCTTCCTTACCTGCACTCGTTTGTTTTTCCACAAGATATTGTAAGCCTCAGGAGAGAAGGGGGAGTGGGCGGGTGCCCATGATTAGTGATGGGCAATAATGTCAGCAGTGGTATGTACAGACCACACACTCCAACACACACTGATGCAATGATGCGGGGCTGGGGTGGCAGGGTTAAATAGGGTACCATGCACTAGGATGGCCTTGTTTGGAGAAGGGTGATGGGTGAGTTGGTGATGGGGGGCGCAAAGAGACAGGCAGAGGCTCATGACCACTGGGGAAATAATAAAGGAGGGCCAGACAAATCAGACACAACAAAACTTAAGACTGAAGCAGCAGCCTCAGGCTGAAGCTCTTGGTCAGCTGTGAGAATCACTGCTGCTGCGGTAATGTACTGTTAAAGTGATGAATCTGAAGCTTTACTCTCAATCTAAGATCCAAGGGCTGACCAGGGAAGTCAGGTCATCGGGTAATCACAGCCATGACATGCAAGAATGTTGTATGAAAGAGAACAACAACTACATCTGGTACCTCATTTGACTCGGGCTCTAAAGCTACTCACTCTTCAGTATGTCTCTTTTCATTGTGCAGATAACGTAAAATCTGTGGCTATGTGAAATGTAGAGACGTATTTATAAAAAGAAGAATATAGTTAAGACTATAACCATGTTAACAGGTCTGGCATCTTTTACCATCTTATTAAGTATTCATTTCATGTCAGAAACAGGATTTCTAACAATTGAATATTACAAATGTTCTAAACTGAGGCACAGCCCCCAAGCAAAGTGCTGACAGTTTACTAGTTTACCAATAGCCCAACGCATCCTCATGCACAACCCTGCAGAAAGCCATGCTAACCCTGTCTACGTCAGTGCACCAGCAGCGAGCTGATCAGCAGCCGTGTCCTACTCAGTACCCTTTCTAGGCCATTCTGACTGACGTTTTTAGGCTGCTCTGCACAAGTAAGATCCTGAGAGTCCAGGACAAATGAAGGCATCTGTGGGGAGGAAAACAAGCAGACGTGCAACGTGAACATGGAAACTCAAGGACACAAGACTTTAAAAAAGGCAGGACTCAAATGGAGGAGAGAGGGGCCAGTCTGGAGAGGGCTTTGCCGTCAGGATAGGTGGTAGGAGAAAGCCACATGCCTGTTTACGGTACATAACATGAAGACTAAAGGAGACATGATGACTCTTCCTGTTCAATCTAAGAAATTAAAGAAATTGGCTATCTTAATATTTTAAGATACTGCAAAGCAACAGAAGGTATTTCATGTAACATTCAGGCGATCGTTTCCCAGAAAACCTTGGAACTGATATGGGCTTTCAACAGCACAATGGGGATGAGAGAAAGTATGGACAAAGAAGAAATGGGAGAGGAGGGTGAGAGCAAGCAGTCGAGAAAAAAAAAAACATTCATTTTACATCTCACTCTTTTTACCTTCTTCATGTTGGTCCCCACTAAACTCTTGGCCTCCTCTTTGAACTGAGGTAGTCTGAGGAGAGGAGAGAACACCACAATTTAGCTTTGACTAAGGATGCACCATACTGAATTTGTTTGCCAACATCCATTCATTCATTCATCCATTCATTCACTCATTCATCATCAGCCTCTTCTCCAGAGTCGGGTCACGGTGGCAGCAAGCTAAGTAGGGCACTCCAGACGTCCCTCTCCCCAGCAACGCCCTCCAGCTCCTCCTGGGGGATCCCAAGGTGTTCCCAGGCCAGATTGGACATGTAGTCCCTCCAGCGAGTTCTGGGTCTACCCCGGGGTCTCCTCCCAGTTGGCTGTGCCCGGTAAACCTCCAAAGGAAGGCGCCCAGGGAGGCATCCTAATCAGATGCCCGAACCACCTCAACTGGCTCCTTTTGACGTGAAGGAGCAGTGGCTCTACTCCAAGCTCCCTCCGGATGACCGAGCTCCTCACCCTATCTCTAAGGCTGAGCCCAGACACCCTACGGAGGAAATCCATTTCAGCCGCTTGTATCCGCGATCTCACCCTTTCAGTCACTATTGGTAACTGCCAATATCCAACAACCGATAATTTTCCATGGTCCTTTCAGCTAATACCAAAACCAAATGTTTTTGTTTCATTGCAAACCCGTGTGTCTCGGTTTCCATCAGAGGAGGTGACATGTTATCATTCTAACTGTGGTGCTTGGTGCAGACCTCTAAAACACACTACACTGCTTTCTTCATACCTCTCCTGTTTATTACTCAACTCTTTTCAAACCTCTGCATTCTTTGAATGAGATAAGCACAAACCACTTCAACTTAAATGGAGAAAACATGGTCACATTTACTTTGGCATAGCACCTTCACTCTTACGAGAGGTTGATCCTTAAAGCGTCTATGAAAAATGTGACATTAACACCGTCACCAAGTAAAAACTATCTTGTAAATGTCAAAAGACAAACTTCTACTCCCTTCAATCATCACACAAAGTTCTTAGAAACTCACATAAAGTTAGATACTAGCTTTATCCATTCAGAATATAGCAGTAATTGTCACATTAAAACAGAAATAGCCCACACTGTGTCCGGGTGGCGTAGCGGTCTATTCTGTTGCCTACCAACACGGGGATCGGTGGTTCGAATCCCCCTGTTACCTCCGGCTTGGTCAGGTGTCCCTACAGACACAATTGGCCGTGTCTGTGGGTGGGAAGCCGGATGTGGGTATGTGTTCTGGTCACTGCACTAGCGCCTCCTCTGGTCGGTCAGGGCACCTGTTCAGGGGGGAGGGGGAACTGGGGGGAATAGCGTGATCCTCCCACACGCTATGTCCCCTTGGTGAAAGTCCTCACTGTCAGGTGAAAAGAAGCGGCTGTTTGAGCTTCACCTACAACATGCATTTATGCTTGGGATGCCTTTCCACATAGAGACCAGCCAAATATGTAAATATACAGTCAATTTTCATCCAGTCCCAAAGGCAGCAGTGCAGCATGAGGCTATATATTGATGCAAAACCTGAAACTAGATCTATTTCTTCCCAGGATCTGTAGACCAAGAGAGAACAAGCAGCCGTCACACATTCTTCTTCATCCAAAAAATGAGGAGGAGGAGGAGGAGGAGGAGGAGCAGAGAAACGTCAGAGAAAACAAAATATGTGAGGTCCTAAGCTGCCAGAGGCAATATAGCGGTGGGAACGTCGGCAGCCTCAACCTGAGCCATAAATAAACCTCCGCCGGGCTTATTGAGATGAGCACGCCGGCCCCCGTTTCCAACTCGCCATACAACGTCTGCTTAACAGCCACTAAGTTTCTGTAGACACACAGGAAAATGAGATGTCACTTACCCGTCTCTCTCTCTCTCTCTCTCTCTCGCTCACACACACACACACACACACACACACACACACACACACACACACACACACACACACACACACACACACACACAGCGGGTCCCCCTGACATTAACTCTGAATTAATAGAGTGTTGTCTTGCTAGCGCGATTATTGGATGATCTGTGGGTCCAACAGATTAACATGCTTAATACTTTGAGCAGGCAATCTAAGCCTCCTTCTGGGGAGCCCAGGAGAGCCGCGGCTCATTATGTGGTGATGGAGGGGGTGGGGGGCACCCAGACCGTCTCACATCTCTATTATCCTGGAGCCGTGGACAAGTGGGGGGCTGAGGTTGGACATGCACAAAATGAGGTGTGTGTGTGTGTGTGTGTGTGTGTGTGTGTGTGTGTGTGTGTGTGTGTGTGTGTGTGTGTGAGAGAGAGTGCTTCTTGCATGCCTTAGAGACCAGTGCTAGAGGAGCGTCGTAAAAAGCAGTACTAAATTTACATCTCCTGTTCACGAGCAGGGATGCCTTCTTTTATGACGGCAGCTGCCATACTTTTCTACTTCCAAGTGTGTGCGGTCAAACCTCACCAAAAGTCATGATAACAAGGTGTCAAACCAGCAGTCCTGACAATAGTGAGGAGGGGCCTCCAATGAGCTCGTCAAAATTAACACGCCGCTCCGCGAGGGCAAGATTAGCGCAGTGCTTTCCAACAGATCTTGCATCAAATAGCATTGTGTGAGACGGGCGTTCGTCTCAGAAAGTCAGCGACCTGCACCTTTATTTTATCTCCGGCTGTTTGTTTGGCATGTGCTCCCTCACATTCAGATGAGGAGACGCTCCTCTCGACTGTGGCTGATTTTTGATCAGTTCTGTCCTGGAGTGATGGCTGTGCTGACTGTGTGTGTGTGTGTGTGGGTGTGTGCGCGCGTTGGTGCGTGTGCGTGTGTGTGTATACTATTCAGTATTTATGGGGCTGTCAAAGCAGAGACCGGACTTATCTGTATGCAGATCATACAGTCTGAGGACTCAATTGGCTCATCCCCTTGTCTGTAGCTGGATGTGCCTAGCACACTGAAGCAGTTGGGAGACGGGGGGGGGGGGCTCTTGATGCTAAATGCCAACAGGAAATCATGTTATGGCATGAGTGAAGCAGTGGCCTATTGAACTTTTGCACGGCACATTAAATGCATGGTCTTGTGGCAGTGATGACACATTAGAGACAGCTCTATGCAGAAAACACAAAACCAGCCGTCCATACAGGATGAGATAATGACATGGCTGCTGGGGTTGTCCTGCTACAGCTGTCAGCTGAGATGTATGGTTAAGGCATCTGGGTGGCGTGGCGGTCTATTCTGTCACCTACCAACATGGGGATCGGCGACTCGAATCCCCGTGTTACATCCGGCTTGGTTGGGCGTCCCTACAGACACAGTTGGCCGTGTCTGCGGGTGGGAAGCAGATGTGGGTGTGTGTCCTGGTCGCTGCACTAGCGCCTGCTCTGGCCAGTCGGGGCGCCTGTTTGGGGGGGAGGGGGAGCTGGGGGGAATAGCGTGATCCTCCCACGCGCTACGTCCCCCTGGTGAAACTCCTCACTGTCAGGTGAAAAGAAGTGGCTGGTGACTCCACATGTATGGGAGGAGGCGTGTGGTAGTCTGCAGCCCTCCCCGGATCAGCAGAGGGGGTGGAGCAGTGACCGGGACGGCTCAGAAGAGTGGAGTAATTGGCCAGATATAATTGGGGGGGGGGGTGTAAGGGTAGAGACTTGAACCTACTCTGCAGTTTCTTTCTCTTATTCTTGTCAGTAACTGGGGAAAACCTGGCTTTCATTTCAATTCAACTCAACTTTATTGGCATTGTCGACTGTACAAGCACCAACACAAGGAGAAGAGATCTGTGAGCTCCCAGAATGTGCTACAAGCTAAAAACTAAACTCCAGAAGACTAAAAACTCAATTATAAATACTACAATAAATATGATGTGTCTAACTATACAAAAAGAACTGTATTGTTTCTTTTAGCAGCATTTAGTCAACTGACTAGGATTTGTAGGGTTGCCCCCCCCCTTTTCTCCCCAATTGTATCCAGTCAATTACCCACTCTTCCGAGCCGTCCCGGTCTCTGCTCCACCCCCTCTGCTGATCCGGGGAGGGCTTCAGACTACCACATGTCTCCTTCGATACATGTGGAGTCACCAGCTACTTCTTTTCACCTGACAGTGAGGAGTTTCACCAGGGGGACGTAGCGCATGGGAGGATCACGCTACTCCCCCCCAGTTCCCCCTCCCCCCTGAACAGGCACCCCAACCGACCAGAGGAGGCGCTAGTGCAGTGACCAGGACATATACCCATGTGGCTTCCCACTCACAGACACGGCCAATTGTGTCTGTAGGACACCTGACCATGCCGGAGGTAACACGGGGATTCGATCCGGCAACCCCGTTTTGGCAGGCAACGGAATAGACCACCATGCTACCCGGACAGCCAGCATTTGTAGGGTTTGATTACGCCACTTGACTCCCCAAACAAAACAGTCCATAAATGCGTGTAAAACTCAACATGGCAGTGGAGGCTGAACACACACAAACACACACACACACACACACACTTTCGCACTTGACTCACACCCTCCTTAGCCTAATTTACCTGGAGAACAGTAGCTGTACCATGTCGACGAGTGTGTGCTCTGCCGATTTCCTCAGGAGCTCTGCACAAAGGTAGAGTTCAGAATAAAAGCAAAACACAAAATAAACTGGTCAGGTGTCATTACATAACACTCAGGAGAGACCGAGAGAGACAGGAGACAACCAACAGGGAAAAACCCAGGGAGAGGAAAGAGGAAGCAAAGAGAAAAAGAAGACCCACCTGTGCTTGACTAGGCAGGCTTAGAGAAGTCTTATTAAGGAACAGCTAAGAGACCAGGAACAGCTAGGAGATGAGGGACAAACCAAGCTGCAGGCAAGTGTGCATAGAGCTGGAAGCCTGAATGACTTTGTGAGTTTGGAATTGGACAGTAATGGGTCTAACTTATTAATAGATCCTATATGCCTTATAGGGTTTCCAAGACTATAAGAATACTACAAACAGCAGGACCACAGGATGTATGTGTAAATATGACTAGGGCTGCAGCTAACAACTATTTTGATAATGGATTAATTTGTCGATTATTTTCTTTGATTAAGATTCAAGAGTTTTATTTGTCACGTACACACAACTACAAGTCCCGAGTGCAGTGAAATTAAAAAAGGTACTAACTCCAAGATGTGCAAACAACAAAGTAATTAATTAATCAATGAATCAGATAAAAACCACAATTAATCAATGAATCAGATAAAAAAAACACAAAAACAGATTTTTTTCTATCATTTTATTCATCTCATCTTATCTTCAGCCGCTTCTCCGGGGTCGGGCCGTGGTGTTAGCAAGCTAAGTAGGGCACTCCAGAAGTCCCTCTCCCCAGCAACGCCCTCCAGCTCCTCCTGGGGGATCCCAAGGTGTTCCCAGGCCAGAATGGACATGTAGTCCTTCCAGCGAGTTCTGGGTCTACCCCAGAGTCTCCTCCCAGTTGGATGTGCCTGGAAAACCTCCAAAGGAAGGTGCCCAGGGAGGCATCCTAATCAGATGTCCGAACCACCTCAACTGGCTCCTTTCAATGCCAACGAGCAGCGGCTCTACTCCGAGCTTCTTCCGGATGTCCGAGCTCCTCACCCTATCTCTAAGGCTGAGCCCAGACACCCTACGGAGGAAACTCATTTCAGCCGCTTGTATCCGCGATCTCACCCTTTCAGTCACTACCCAAAGCTCATGACCATAGGTGAGGGTTGGAACGAAGATTGACTGGTAAATTGAGAGCTTTGTCTTCTGGCTCAGCTCCCTCTTCACCACAACGGTCCGGTACAACGTCCGCATTACTGCTGCTACTACACCAATCCGCCTGTCAATCTCCTGCTCCATGCTACCCTCATTCATGAACAAGATCCTGAAATAATTGAACTCCTTCACTTGAGGCAACAACTCATCCCCAACCCGGAGGGAGCAATCCACCATTTTCCGGTAAAGAACTTAGCCTCAGACTTGGAGGTGCTGACTCTCATCCCGGCCATTTCACACTCAGCTGCAAACCGCCCCTGTGCACACTGGAGGTCACGTTCTGATGAAGCCAACAAAACCACATCATCTGCGAAGAGCAGAGATGCAATTCTGAGGTTCCCAAAACGGACACACTCCTCATCTTGGCTGCGCCTTGAGATCCTGTCCATGAATATCACAAACAGAATCGGAGACAAGGGACAACCTTGGCAGAGTCAGACACCCACCGAAAATGTGTTTGACTTTGTGCAGAGAATACGGACACAGTTCTCACTTCGGTTATACAAGGTCTGGATGGCTTGTAGCGACTACTCCAGCACCCCATACTCCCGCAATACCCCCCACAGAGTGCCCAGGGGTACACGGTCGTAAGCCTTCTCAAAGTCCACAAAACACATGTAGACTGGCTGGTCAAACTCCCATGCCTCCCTAAGCACTTCTACAAGGGTAAAGAGTTGGTCCATTGTTCCATGGCCAGGATGGAATCCGTATTGTTACTCCTGGATCTGAGCTTTGACAATCGGTCGGTGCCTCCTTTCCAGCACCCTAGAGTACACTTTCCCAGGGAGGCTGAGCAGTGTTATGCCCTGATAATTGGAGCACACCCTCCAGTCCCCTCCAGACCCCGTGGACCCACCACCCACAGAGATGAGCATTTGGGTAGGGTGCATTGCAGGCCGGGCAGCAGGCAAAGGCGAGGACCAGGGTGTGCCGACTTCCAGCATCGCAGACTGTTCCTCGGGACATAGAATGTCACCTCTCTGGCAGGGAAGGAGCCTGTGCTGGTGTGAGATGTGGAGGGGTACCAACTAGATATAGTTGGGCTCAACTCCACACATAGCATTGGCTCTGGTACCAACTTCATGGAGAGGGGCTGGACTCTACTTTTCCAGAGTTGGCCAAGGTGACAAGCGCTGGGCATGTGTGGGAATACTCACAAGTCCCCAGTTGAGCGCTGCTATGTTGGAGTTCTCCCCGGGAAATGAGAGGGTTGCCACTATACGAAGTCACTGGGGAGAAGGCTCTGACTGTTGTGTGTGCTTATGCACTGAATAGCAGTTTGGGGTATCCAGCCTTCTTGGAGTCTCTGGGTGGTGTCCTGGATAGGCTTCCGCCTGGGGACTCTATAGTTCTGCTGGGAGACTTTGACGCTCACGTGGGCAACGATGGAGAAACCTGGAGGGGCATGATTGGGAAGAACAGCCTCCCCGATCAGAACCCAAGTGGTGCCTTGTTATTGGACTTCTGTGCGAGTCATAGATTGGCCATAACAAACACCATGTTCGAACATAAGGTAGTTCATAAATGTACTTGGTACCAGAACACTTTAGGCCGAAGAGTGATGAAAGACTTTGTGGGCGTATCATCAGATCTGCGGCCGTATGTTTTCGACACTCAGGTGAAGAGAGGAGCAGAGCTGTCAACTGATCACCACCTGGTGGTGAGTTGGATCAGATGAAGGGGAAGGCTGCCGGACAGATCTGGCAAACCCAAACGTGTAGTGAGGGTGAACTGGGAACATCTGGTGGAGGCCCCTGTCTATGAGGTCTTCAAGTCCCACCTCCAGGAGAAGTTCTCATTTTATTCAAAATTGTTATTACAAATGGACAATATTAACACATGCAACAGACCTAAATGTATGCTATAAAACTACGTGTTTACAGGCTTTGCTTAACAACAGTAACACTACATTAACACACACACACACACACACACACACCCTCTCTCTTTCTTCAGGAACTTTGCATTGCAGTGCAAACATGTTAGCATGTCCACATGCTCCTGGCTAAGGAGCTCTTGGACATTTGACTACCATTCAAGCTGGATCGTGAGCACACCAGCTATCAAGTAGATAAAGGAGAAGAACTACCTGCTGTGAGACGAACGATTCCTCACTTCAAAACCCAACGCATGCCATGGATCTAAACTTGTTTCATTAATATTTTGTACTTACCCTGCTGGTGAGAGTGCTCCTATAGACGATTTTGGTCGAACAGTTTTCTCTATCTCCGCCATGTTTCAAATGTTTGTTTTTTGTTTTGTTTTTTTCTTGAAGTGACGTAGCCAACTCGGCAACAAAACATGCACCAACACAGATCCACTGAACGGATAATGAAATTCTTTGCCAACTATTTTTATAATTGAATTTTATTGAGTTCATCGATTTGGTGTTGCAGTCCTAAATATGACTAACTGAAAGTTAAAAGAACGTAGGTTCCCCGTCTTCCTAGATATTCTCAAGACTGAGAGTTGTATGTTGGAGCAAAAATAAGAGTGCAAGACTCACCACTGAGGCGCATCTCAAAGCAGATTCGGAAGCAGGACTGCATTATTTCACAAACAGACTCATTGGTCAGGTGAGCGCCAACTGGCGTCAGCAGCAAAGTCCTGAGAACCTGCAATGAAGGACAATATCCAACTCATCAAATATCCAGCTAGATAACGCTGATGATACTGATGGGCTATCCGCTATCTGAAGTCAGAGAACTCTCATATCGTTCAAACATATCATGTCAAACCAAGCTCCGTTCCAGTGGAATGAGCTGAGACGTATGTTAAGAGCTGCTCTGAGGGTACAGGAGCTCCTACAAGTGTGTTATGGCATTTAGAAACATTGCCAATAATGACAGCAATCAGAAAGAATTAATGACAGAAGAAACAAGTTTAGATGAAAAGTATCACCGCTGGCACTGGAAAAGTAAAACTGACCATTTAACTTGGGACAGCATTTCAGAATTATCACAGAAACTTCTGGTTTTGCATATCCTTGATAAACATGTGTGAAATTGACTGTGTTCCACTCAGAAGTTAAACAGCATTGTTGTACCTGCAGGATTTTCATAAGTACTACTTCATCACTGGCAGGGTCCGTTCCCACAAATCTGGCGTGGGTGACAGCGTCTGCCATGTTCTCGATGGCCTCCGCTGCGGCCTCATGGTTAGCATCTGTAAGAAGGACAACCAATGATTTTGATGCGGTCTGCAGAGCATTGCTGAAAAGGAACAGAACGTTTAAGTCAAATATTCATTAAGGAAGCTTAATCTGACACAGTCCCATAAAGATGTGGATATGCTCCTTCACGAAAGCAGACATGATAGTTTGTCCTCACACAATGCGGGTTTTCTCTAATGAAGCCATGTTAATGACAGCAGCTAAGTGTTAGCTGTAAGGGCCCTGACACCAAGCCGACAGTCGGCCATCGGCCAATGTCGGGCCGCCAGTGAGCGTCTGTGGACCTAGTTTTTGTGGTGTGTCCCGCACCATCGGCACTAGTCGGACCCCTGTCAGCAGCTTTTCGGCCGATTCAGCATGTTGAATCGGCGGAGCTAGTCGGTGAGAGAGATCGCTCTGATTGGCTGTTCGAATCAGTGCTAAGCTAGCGAATCAGGGCCGTCAGCTGTAGTCTTTGCGGTGTGTTCAAGTGCTACCTTTTGGCCCAGACGGCAGGTGATGTGAGGAGACGCACCAGTCGGCCTTGGTCGCTGCTAACGGTTTGGTGTGTCGGGGCCCTAAGAGGTAGCCTACCTGAGATTACGGAGTAAATCGATGCTCATTACACAACAGGCAGTTGGGTAAAATGTTCAGGCCTTGTGTCTGAGGAGAACTACCTTTATAAACTTGTTGCTCTGAGCAAGACAAAACATGCCATATACACAGTGCCTTGCAAAAGTATTCAAACCCCCTCAAACGTTGTCAGTTTTATCTGAATTACACAGGATACATTAAGATTTTGTTCTGTGTAATATTGTATTTAAAAAGACTGCCCATCAAAATGTAATATTTTAAAGTGACATTGGTGTTATTCATTTTTCTTAGAAAACATTCTCTAACATAACTGACATATGGTGTTTGTGTAAGTATTCAACACCTGTGCACTGGAAGCTCCACGTTTACACAGGTGAAAAATAATGCCCTAAAGAGGACACAAATTGTTGGCAATTGGCCTCCACCTGTGAGACAATAAAACAGTTCACATGGGACATCCGGGTAGTGTAGCGGTCTATTCGGTTCCCTACCAACACGGGGATCGGCAGTTCGAATCCCCCGTGTTACCTCCAGCTTGGCCGGGCGTCCCTACAGACACAATTGGCCGTGTCTGCGGGTGGGAAGCCGGATGTGGGTATGTGTCCTGGTTGCTACACTAGCGCCTCCTCTGGTCGGTCAGAGCGCCTGTTACGGGGTGAGGGGGAACTGGGGGGAATAGCGTGATCTTCCATCCCACGCGCTACGTCCCACTGGTGAAACTCCTCACTGTCAGGTGAAAAGAAGCGGCTGGTGACTCCACATGTATCGGAGGAGACATGTGGTAGTCTGCAGCCCTCCCCGGATCAGCAGAGGGGGTGGAGCAGCCACCGAGACGGCTCAGAAGAGTGGGGTAATTGGTTGGGTTCAATTGGGTGCAAAAAGGGGGAAACTCCCACCCAAAAAAAAAAAACAAAGATGGAGGGGGGGCAACAGGGGGGATCCCTCCCAAACAGTGCAAAACTAGTACATACTTACCCCAGAAGAGGTCAACTATTCTTGCAGCAAAAGGCGGCTCTATTAGGCACTAATGTATAGCAACTGAATACATATGCAAGCAGCAAGTTTCAGTTTTTAAGTTTCTTTAAAAGATCTGCTGACTAATAATTTTGGCTCTGAAATATTACTGTTAGAGCATATGAGTTTGCAATACAAATACTGACAAATACTGACTGAAAAATATGTGTAAATATCATTTGTAATCTAGACAACTGACGACTGACAACTTTCAATAGGGTTGAAGACTTTTGCAAGGCACTGTACGTATATCTTGTAGACATGTGCTTAATTTTTTTCCCTAAAGTTTTCTCAGTCTTAGTCATGCAGACATGCAAGACACAAAAGTAGAGAACCCTCGTTGTACTACTTTTTACCAATACATTTTCAGCAAACATGATGATGGTACATGAAAATCCAGAAACAGAGCAAGCGACGTTGATAAGCAGGATTCAGAAGGGTGGTAGCCCGGGAAACAACCGTTCTTCATTAAACACCAAAGGAAAAACAAATTTGGCAAGGTCCAAACAGTGTCCTTCACAGTCTGGCTCTAATCACCAGATGTGGCGCTTTGTGTTGGAGAGGCTGGTACAAATTGGCTGTCGGGGCAACGGGAGCCAGTGTTTTTGAAACCTGAGCGGCCAGATAGCTGCCGGGAGCCGGCCTGTTTTACTTTCCCATCGCCTTCAGGAACAGCAATTCATTAGCTAATAAGCCTGGGGAGGGGGGTCGGAAGGACAGAAGGAGACAGGCGGGGGTGAAGCTGAGAGCTTTCCAGGTGAAGCAGCGAAGTGTTGACTCATTCCTCACACAAAAAACATGCTAACAACTAACAATAGACTGTTTTGTTGTGGAGGAGGGATGAGAGCTGAGCACGTAGGACAGGGCTAAACCTCCACTTATCAATGTAAACAGCCACATGAAGCCAAGTAGAACTCTCCCTCCAACACATTACATCTCCCTCCAACACAATGTTACATCTCTCTCCGACACAACGTTACATCTCCCTCCAACACAATGTTACATCTCTCTCCGACACAACGTTACATCTCTCTCCGACACAACGTTACATCTCCCTCCAACACATCACATCTCCCTCCAACACAATGTTACATCTCTCCCCGACACAACGTTACATCTCCCTCCAACACATCACATCTCCCTCCAACACAATGTTACATCTCTCCCCGACACAACGTTACATCTCCCTCCAATAAAACGTTACATCTCTCTCCAACACAATGTTACATCTCCTTCCAACACAATGTTACATCTCCCTCCGACACAACGTTACATCTCCCTCCAACACATCACATCTCCCTCCAACACAACGTTACATCTCCCTCCAATAAAACGTTACATCGCCCTCCAACACATTACATCTCCCTCCAACACAATGTTACATCTCTCCGACACAGCGTTACATCTCCCTCCAATAAAACGTTACATTTCCCTCCAACACATTACATCTCCCTCCAACACAACGTTACATCTCTCTCCGACACATCACATCTCCCTCCAACACATCACATCTCCCTCCAACACAATGTTACATCTCTCTCCGACACAACGTTACATCTCTCTCCGACACAACGTTACATCTCCCTCCAACACAATGTTACATCTCTCTCCGACACAACGTTACATCTCCCTCCAACACAATGTTACATCTCCCTCCGACACAACGTTACATCTCCCTCCAACACATTACATCTCCTTCCAACACAACGTTACATCTCCCTCCAACAAGTTAAATCTCTCTCCAACACAGCGTTACATCTCCCTTCAACACAACGTTACATCTCCCTCCAACACAATGTTACATCTCTCCGACACAGCGTTACATCTCCCTCCAATAAAACGTTACATTTCCCTTCAACATGTTACATCTCTCTCCGACACAACGTTACATCTCTCTCAAACACAATGATACATCTCTCTCCAACACAACGTTACATCTCTCTCAAACACAATGATACATCTCTCTAAAACACAATGTTACATCTCTCTCCGACACAACGTTACATCTCTCTAAAACACAATGTTACATCTCTCTCCGACACAACGTTACATCTCTCTCCGACACAATGTTACATCGCTCTCCGACACAACGTTACATCTCTCTAAAACACAGCGTTACATCTCTCTCCGACACAATGTTACATCTCTCTAAAACACAATGTTACATCTCTCTCCGACACAGCGTTACATCTCCCTCCAATAAAACGTTACATTTCCCTTCAACATGTTACATCTCTCTCCGACACAACGTTACATCTCTCTCAAACACAATGATACATCTCTCTCCAACACAACGTTACATCGCTCTCCAACACAATGTTACATCGCTCTCCAACACAACTTTACATCTCTCTCAAACACAATGATACATCTCTCTCCAACACAACGTTACATCTCTCTAAAACACAATGTTACATCTCTCTCCAACACAACGTTACATCTCTCTCCGACACAACGTTACATCTCTCTAAAACACAACTTTACATCTCTCTCCGACACAACGTTACATCTCTCTAAAACACAATGTTACATCTCTCTTCGACACAACGTTACATCTCCCTCCAACATGTTAAATCTCTCTCCAACACAGCGTTACATCTCCCTCCAACACATTACATCTCCCTTCAACACAACGTTACATCTCCCTCCAACACAATGTTACATCTCTCCGACACAGCGTTACATCTCCCTCCAATAAAACGTTACATTTCCCTTCAACATGTTACATCTCTCTCCGACACAACGTTACATCTCTCTCAAACACAATGATACATCTCTCTCCAACACAACGTTACATCGCTCTCCAACACAACGTTACATCGCTCTCCAACACAACTTTACATCTCTCTCAAACACAATGTTACATCTCTCTCCAACACAACGTTACATCTCTCTCCGACACAACGTTACATCTCTCTAAAACACAATGTTACATCTCTCTCCGACACAATGTTACATCTCTCTCCAACACAACATTACATCTCTCTCAAACACAATGTTACATCTCTCTCCAACACAACGTTAGATCTCTCTGCAACACAACTTTACATCTCTCTCCGACACAATGTTACATCTCTCTCCCACACAACGTTGAAATTACAACGCATGTGAGAAGTAAGTTTGAGGGACTGGGATGAAGAACCAGAGCAGAGGACATGCGTGATCACGTTTGTTAAAAAAGAATGAAAATGAAAATCTTTGATGAGAACTGGTCAAAATGGCTTACCCATGTGTCAACTGTAACACCTGATTTTATATAGGCAGGCGTGAATATGTTTATACAGGTTTATGCAGATATCTATCTATCTATCTATATCTATTGAACACCACACATAGAACATAGGCTACTGGTATAAATAAGGATTTTTACTGCAACAATGTAGGCAGCTGATGAGTGCACTGAAAACGAAACATGCTTGTTCTGCCATTTTACAACTTTGAGCAATAATAAATCTATCTATCTATATATCTATCTATATATCTATATCTATATGTATATCTATATGTGTGTATGTATGTATGTGTGTATATATATATATATATATATATACTTAACACAAAAAGTAAGGAAATGTGTGTTAGGTAGATTATTTCTTTGTTGTAACAATGCTCCTTGGAAATAAATCTTATACCGTTGGAAAGCCTGTTCATTTGCCTTTTAAATGGGGCCACATTTGTAAGGAACACACATTTGTGAGATGAGCAGCAGAGCTGAGTATGTGGGTTACGCCCATGAAAAATTTGCCAAATCTTCTCTGCCAATGCCAAAAAGCTTATTTTGCTGTTGTTATTGACTCTTGTTTTGAGCTTCTGGTACCCCGGGTGCTGACAATCAGCTGCCTGATATAAGATTAATTGCCAAGAAGCATTGTTACAACAAAGAAATAATCTACCAAACACACATTTCCTTACTTTTTGTGCTAAGTTTATATATACATATATTCCAAGGCGACAACGCATAGAGAAGTCGTCCTGAAAATTGAAAATGTCCCCACATAGAAAACTGCTGCATCACACAGCAGACGTGTCAGAAGTGGTATCAAACACCATCAGCCTCCTGGCACACACCAGATGTGGAGGGGTTTTTAAAATAACACTACAAGTGTGTGCATGTGTGTGTGTGTGTGTGTGTGTAAAGTCAACAGGGCGGGTTCAAACAGCTGTCACGTAAAGCGGTTAAAGTATATCAGACTTGGTCCTGAATCAAAGCGCTGGCGTGAGTGAGAGAGTGAGCAGAGAGGATTGAATGGGGTTTTTTTTTACTTTTAGGCATGCCGCACACAAAAAGCTCTCAAACCCCACTCCCCCTGCAGGGGCGCATACATCTTTAGAAAGCAAACAGAGACTGCTGCTTTTTTCCCTGGTCAGGAGAGAAATTAAGTTTGTTCACCTGTTCTGTCTTTTGAATAGCATGATATCGCCTTACACCCTAATCTGGACTGCCAGGCTGCAGCATTTCAGTTTACAGGCAAAATGCACTATTTAATCAATTGATGGGCCGCAATGTAGAGTCACCGTGATTTACAAGTCCCTGACTATCCTCTACAGTCTCTGGTTTAAGAGTATTTTTTTTCTTTTATTAAACCTAAACAGACCTAAACCTTTACTTAAGCATGAACAAACAAATAGTGGCATTAGCGACTCACTCCGTACTCTTCTTTCAGTTTTTTTTTTTTACACAGTTAACACAAAACAAACACAGCGAAGCATTTTTTTTTCTAAAGTAACCTGAAGCATTCAGGTCAACGAATGCTTAGCCAGCTCCTGCAGCAGATGCAGGCCAGCTCCTCTGGCAGTGGCTCTGCTGTGAGCCTCAGTGCTGTGAGTCTCAGTAAGCCTCTGTGCTGTGAGTCTCCATGCTGAGTCTCTGTGCTGTAAGTCTCACTGCTGTGAGCAGAGGTGTAAAAACCAGGTCCAGAAAGTAAAAGTCCAAACCATGTATTTGCTCCACTCATGCACTACAGCAGCAGATTCTAGTCAACACCACTCCTCAACTAGGTAAGGAAAACTAGCAAATGAAATCAGCTTGTTTAGTAACATGGTTGGAGCAAATACACGGTTTGGACATTTACTTTCAGGACCTCGTTTTTACAACTCTGGCTATGAGTCTCAGTGAGCTTCTGTGTTGTGAGTCTTCACAGTGTTGTGAGCCTCAGTGCTGTGAGTCTCAGTGCTTTGAACCTCAGTGCTTTGAAGACCTGTGCTGTGAAGCTCTGTGCTGTGAGTCTCAGTGCTGTGAAGCTCTGTGCTGTGAGTCTCAGTGCTGTCAGCCTCTGTGCTGTGAGTCTCTGTGCTGTGAGTCTCAGTGCTGTGAGCCTCTGTACTGTGAGTCTCAGTACTGTGAGTCTCTGTGCTGTGAGTCTCTGTGCTGTGAGTCTCAGTGCTGTGAGCCTCAGTACTGTGAACCTCTGTGCTGAGTCTCAGTACTGTGAGTCTCAGTACTGTGAGCCTCAGTGCTGTGAGTCTCTGTGCTGTTAGCCTCTGTGCTGTGAGCCTCTGTGCTGTGAGTCTCAGTACTGTGGGTCTCAGCACTGTGAGTCTCATTGAATCTCTGTGCTGAGTCTCTGTGGCATGAGTCTCAGTGAGCCTCTCTGCTGTGAACCTCTCTGCTGTGAGCCTCTGTGCTGTGAGTCTCAGTGCTGTGAGCCTCTATACTGTGAACCTCTGTGCTGAGTCTCAGTACTGTGAGTCTCAGTACTGTGAGCCTCAGTGCTGTGAGTCTCAGTGCTGTGAGCCTCAGTACTGTGAACCTCTGTGCTGAGTCTCAGTACTGTGAGTCTCAGTACTGTGAGCCTCAGTGCTGTGAGTCTCAGTGCTGTGAGCCTCTGTGCTGTGAGTCTCAGTACTGTGAGCCTCAGTACTGTGAGTCTCTGTGCTGTTAGCCTCTATACTGTGAGCCTCTGTGCTGTGAGTCTCAGTACTGTGGGTCTCAGCACTGTGAGTCTCATTGAATCTCTGTGCTGAGTCTCTGTGGTGTGAGTCTCAGTTAGCCTCTCTGCTTTAAGCCTCTCTGCTGTGAGTCTCTGTGGCGTGAGTCTCTGTGGCATGAGTCTCAGTGAGCCTCTCTGCTGTGAGTCTCTCTGCTGTGAGTCTCTCTGGTGTGATTCTCAGTGAGCCTCAGTGGTGTGAGTCTCAGTGAGTCTCTCTGCTATGAGTCTCTGTGGTGTGAGCCACAGTGAGCCTCTCTGCTGTGAGTCTCTCTGGTGTGATTCTCAGTGACCCTCAGTGGTGTGAGTCTCTGTGATGTGAGTCTCAGTGAGCCTCTCTACTGTGAGCCTCAGTAATGTGAGTCTCTGTGATGTGAGTCTCAGTGAGCCTCTCTACTGTGAGCCTCAGTAATGTGAGTCTCTGTGATGTGAGTCTCAGTGAGCCTCTCTGCTGTGAGTCTCAGTGAGCCTCTCTGCTGTGAGTCTCAGTGAGCCTCTCTGCTGTGAGCCTCAGTGGTCTCAGTCTCAGTGAGCCTCTCTGCTGTGAGTCTCTCTGCTGTGAGTCTCAGTGAGCCTCTCTGCTGTGAGCCTCTGTGCTGTGAGAGCCCCAGTGAGCCTCCCTAAGAGCCCTGTGAGGGCCGGTGACCACGGGGCTGCTGGCAGCGATGTGAAAAGGGCTTTGCTGACTCTGTGGGCCGCAGAGAGCACAAGGAAAGACAGACGGGAGAAATGAGAGGGAGAAAGAGTGAGTGGAGGAGGAGAAGGGGGAGAGACATGGATGATATCTGCTGGGGGGGGCTAGCACTCTGTCCTTGCCAGAAGACCATAGGCCAACAATCAAGCAGAATTACCTCACACTAAATGAAAGTGATGAGTGAGAGTGGTGTGTGCTTGTAAGAGTGTATGTACATACTATGTGTATGTGTGTGAGAGAGTGTGTGTGAGAATAGGAGAGACAGACAGAGACAAAGAGAGAGATGATGATGACAAGCCAAGACATCCATAGACTGCAATAAATGATGGGAAGGAAACAGAGGGGAAACAGGAGGGCAGGTGGGTAGAACGGTGGGGGGGCTGGATGGAGGAGGGTGACGATCTGAGAGAACATGGGAAAATGTGACGAGTGGTTCCATGAGGGGTTATTTGGGGGTTGGGGTGTGGGGGTCGCAGTAGTGAGCCTCAGTAGTGTTAACATGACATGCAGGATAGAGAAGAACTGAACCACCGCTGGGGCAGTATTAGCCTAATGTGTGTGTGTGTGTGGGGGGGGGGGGTGCTCTACCATGTCAGAAAGCCTAGAGAGCAGAGGGCTAGAGTCAACAGAGACAGAGTTTTAGTGTGTCCATACAACGGGGGCTGGGGTCAGCCATGTTGGACCTTGGCCTACAGAGACACATGGCATCACATGTTGCTATCATGCCTCATCACAGTGCAGCACTCCAGTGTTTGAGACAAAGCTTTCAAGTGATCCAAAATGACCAGCTTCAGTTTAACTAAAACAACTTCATCCGTAGTACTACATGTAGAAGCAGTACTGCTAGCCAAAAAACACCGACCGACCTAAATACAGGCACCAAAATAAACACCTCATATTAAAAAGTTCCTTAAAGTAGCAACAGTACCTCACAAAAAGTCCACATAGACACTGAAAATATAAAATCTACTGTGATTACTGGGCTGTTGGACGTCAGTAGTTGTGTGTGGCCAGTAGAGGGCAGTGTTTGACAGGAGCAGTGTTTCTGTTTAAAACAGACTGACACCTGAGTCACCAACTCGCTCCAGGAAGACTACATGAACGAGATGTGGAGACTTGTTCCTACGTTACAGAGACATGATACAAAGCTTTTCAGTGCTGGAGGGTTGTAAGCAACATGTTTTAGTGCTGGGGGGTTGAAAGCAACATGTTTCCAGTGCTGGGGGGTTGTAAGCAACATGTTTTAGTGCTGGGGGGTTGTAAGCAACATGTTTTAGTGCTGGAGGGTTGTAAGCAACATGTTTCCAGTGCTGGAGGGTTGTAGGCAACATGTTTTAGTGCTGGAGGGTTGTAAGCAACATGTTTCCAGTGCTGGAGGGTTGTAAGCAGCATGTTTCCAGTGCTGGAGGGCTGTAAACAGCATGTTTCCAGTGCTGGAGGGTTGTAAGCAGCATGTTTCCAGTGCTGGAGGGCTGTAAGCAACATATTTCCAGTGCTGGAGGGCTGTAAGCAACATGTTTTAGTGCTGGAGGGCTGTAAGCAACATATTTCCAGTGCTGGAGGGCTGTAAACAGCATGTTTCCAGTGCTGGAGGGTTGTAAGCAGCATGTTTCCAGTGCTGGGGGGGTTGTAAGCAACATGTTTTCAGTGCTGGAGGGTTGTAAGCAACATATTTCCAGTGCTGGAGGGCTGTAAACAGCATGTTTCCAGTGCTGGAGGGTTGTAAGCAGCATGTTTCCAGTGCTGGAGGGTTGTAAGCAGCATGTTTCCAGTGCTGGAGGGCTGTAAACAGCATGTTTCCAGTGCTGGAGGGTTGTAAGCAGCATGTTTCCAGTGCTGGAGGGCTGTAAGCAACATATTTCCAGTGCTGGAGGGCTGTAAGCAACATGTTTTAGTGCTGGAGGGCTGTAAGCAACATATTTCCAGTGCTGGAGGGCTGTAAACAGCATGTTTCCAGTGCTGGAGGGTTGTAAGCAGCATGTTTCCAGTGCTGGGGGGGTTGTAAGCAACATGTTTTCAGTGCTGGAGGGTTGTAAGCAACATATTTCCAGTGCTGGAGGGCTGTAAACAGCATGTTTCCAGTGCTGGAGGGTTGTAAGCAGCATGTTTCCAGTGCTGGAGGGTTGTAAGCAGCATGTTTCCAGTGCTGGAGGGTTGTAAGCAACATGTTTCCAGTGCTGGAGGGCTGTAAGCAACATGTTTCCAGTGCTGGAGGGTTGTAAGCAACATGTTTCCAGTGCTGGAGGGTTGTAAGCAGCATGTTTCCAGTGCTGGGGGGTTGTAAGCAACATGTTTCCAGTGCTGGGGGGTTGTAAGCAACGTGTTTTAGTGCTGGGGGGTTGTAAGCAACATGTTTCCAGTGCTGGGGGGTTGTAAGCAACATGTTTCCAGTGCTGGAGGGTTGTAAGCAACATGTTTCCAGTGCTGGAGGGTTGTAAGCAACATGTTTCCAGTGCTGGAGGGTTGTAAGCAACATGTTTCCAGTGCTGAGGGGTTGTAAGCAACATGTTTCCAGTGCTGGGGGGTTGTAAGCAGCATGTTTTAGTGCTGGGGGGTTGTAAGCAACATGTTTCCAGTGCTGGAGGGTTGTAAGCAGCATGTTTCCAGTGCTGGAGGGTTGTAAGCAACATGTTTTAGTGCTGGAGGGTTGTAAGCAACATGTTTCCAGTGCTGGAGGGTTGTAGGCAACATGTTTTAGTGCTGGAGGGTTGTAAGCAACATGTTTCCAGTGCTGGAGGGTTGTAAGCAGCATGTTTCCAGTGCTGGAGGGCTGTAAACAGCATGTTTCCAGTGCTGGAGGGTTGTAAGCAGCATGTTTCCAGTGCTGGAGGGCTGTAAGCAACATATTTCCAGTGCTGGAGGGCTGTAAGCAACATGTTTTAGTGCTGGAGGGCTGTAAGCAACATATTTCCAGTGCTGGAGGGCTGTAAACAGCATGTTTCCAGTGCTGGAGGGTTGTAAGCAGCATGTTTCCAGTGCTGGGGGGGTTGTAAGCAACATGTTTTCAGTGCTGGAGGGTTGTAAGCAACATATTTCCAGTGCTGGAGGGCTGTAAACAGCATGTTTCCAGTGCTGGAGGGTTGTAAGCAGCATGTTTCCAGTGCTGGAGGGTTGTAAGCAGCATGTTTCCAGTGCTGGAGGGTTGTAAGCAACATGTTTCCAGTGCTGGAGGGCTGTAAGCAACATGTTTCCAGTGCTGGAGGGCTGTAAGCAGCATGTTTCCAGTGCTGGAGGGCTGTAAGCAACATATTTCCAGTGCTGGAGGGCTGTAAACAGCATGTTTCCAGTGCTGGAGGGTTGTAAGCAGCATGTTTCCAGTGCTGGGGGGGTTGTAAGCAACATGTTTTCAGTGCTGGAGGGTTGTAAGCAACATATTTCCAGTGCTGGAGGGCTGTAAACAGCATGTTTCCAGTGCTGGAGGGTTGTAAGCAGCATGTTTCCAGTGCTGGAGGGTTGTAAGCAGCATGTTTCCAGTGCTGGAGGGTTGTAAGCAACATGTTTCCAGTGCTGGAGGGCTGTAAGCAACATGTTTCCAGTGCTGGAGGGTTGTAAGCAACATGTTTCCAGTGCTGGAGGGTTGTAAGCAGCATGTTTCCAGTGCTGGGGGGTTGTAAGCAACATGTTTCCAGTGCTGGGGGGTTGTAAGCAACGTGTTTTAGTGCTGGGGGGTTGTAAGCAACATGTTTCCAGTGCTGGAGGGTTGTAAGCAACATGTTTCCAGTGCTGGAAGGTTGTAAGCAACGTGTTTTAGTGCTGGAGGGTTGTAAGCAACATGTTTCCAGTGCTGGAGGGTTGTAAGCAACATGTTTCCAGTGCTGGAGGGTTGTAAGCAACATGTTTCCAGTGCTGGAGGGTTGTAAGCAACATGTTTCCAGTGTTGGAGGGTTGTAAGCAACAGGTTTTCAGTGCTGGAGAGTTGTAAGCAACATGTTTCCAGTACTGGAGGGTTATAAGCAACATGTTTTAGGGGCTCATCATTGAATGTGTGAAAATAAAGGCTTTGGTCAACCCTGTCATGTCACATCTGCTCCAGTGCGGGGTCCACACATCCAACCACAGTACTGTGTTTGTGAAAATGTGAATTAAAAATGCACAGGCCTATGAATATAAAGACTTGGATATAGAGGCATATATGTTCAGCAGACAAGCAGAACCTCAGATCAAGCTTCATCTGTTAGACTCGTTTGACGGGTTTGGTATTTTCAAAAGCTCCCTCAATTAATTCAGTCAATCAAGGTTACATGAAAAACTCAATTAGACAATCTCAATTAGCTGTTTAACGAGTGCTCAGACAACCAAGTGTTCACAGTCAATCTTATATGATCTGACTGAAACTTCCACTTTTCAAACCCAAGTATCATGCAAGATTCAGTGATGGTTTCATTATTTTTAAGCCTTGATAAAGTTTTAGTATCAAGCTGAAAGTTAAAAATGTCATTCTATTCCTCAAACTCTTGTTTGCTTATTTTCATGCATGATATTTATTGTTATTTTCAGCTGTCTGAATTCCCTTTCTCATCAAGTCAATGTAAGCTACTGAATGTCATGAACAAATTCCTCACACACTCTGACTTGCTTCAGCTGTAGGGATGTCAACCCAGCTCAGCCTCTGCTGTTAAACAACAGGGAGGTGGCTGAAGACCACCACATCGCATGATATTAGTGTGCTCACTTCCAAAAAGACATAGTTCAAACAACATTTTAATGAGTATTTATAAAGAATCAAGTCATTTCCTTCTCAGAGATGTAGTGATATACAGAACAACGATCAGCAGCTGGAAGACCTGAGCTAGAAGACTCCAAGCCAGAACACCCTGAGCTAGGAGATCTTGAGCCAGAAGACCTGAGCGAGAAGACCCCGAGCTAGAAGACCCCAAGCCAGAAGACCCTGAGCTAGAAGATCCTGAGCCAGATGACCTGAGCTAGAAGACCCCGAGCCAGAAGACCCCCGAGCCAGAAGACCCAAACCAGAAGACCCGAGCCAGAAGGTCCCAGGTTTGTGCATCACTAACAGCTCGTTGGGACAGACGCTCAACACTTGACATCGATCCCTAAAACATTAAATGCTGCCGAAAAGCGTAACAGCATTTTCACTCCAAACTTCTATCACCAGCATTCCTCCCACCTCACAAAACAATGACAGTTGGTTAATTCTTTACACATTAAAGGGACGGAATTACATTTACAACCCATGTCCTGACTGTAATACCTTGTTGTTCCAGTGTTTTGCTCTGCATTCATATGTAAATCTGATATACATTCATTCTGTGCTGACTTTTATTTCAGTAGCTCGTGGGATGTGCATGTCAGAATCATGTGAGAGCTGCTGATTCATTCTCCAGGTCAAATTTCAGTAATTCCTGAATTTCCCCATAGTGAACCAAGATCCAAGTTGCCCAGACAACACCAGAGCAGAGCCAGATATACAGAACATTCTGAGACAGCATCAGGTAATGAAAGTAACACATCACATAATGAAAAACAAGCCTTTAAGAAATGTGATTTAATGTTAAGTGGTAATTCATTATGTGATGATGGTTTTCATTGTCTGATGGGCTAACATTTCATCCCTTATTGTGCTTGTGATGTGATGCCTGGTCATTTCCTTTGCTTCCTGGTGATTCTATTATTCCATGGCAGTGCTAGGCATCGGCCAATCAACGGCTCCAGCGAATAAAAAGCGGGCTTGTCAGGAGCAAGGGGCCCACCCACTCCCACTAGAGACCAGAGTAGCTGGATGTCTTGATTTCACCGTCAAGTTCATCATCACCCACACAAATTGGACACCGGCAGTGTGTCGGGCAGTAAAATTACCCCCCCCCCCCCATAATTTTTCCTTTTCAATAAATGTGGTATATTTAATTGAAGCTGTAAAGTGATCATTGACACAAGCAAACGTGATTCCAGCTGTCAGGTTTCAGTGGCTTTGCATATACATACCACAACTAGCCTGCCACCTGTGTAACAACATGCATGTGTTACACATGGTAACCAGATATTCTGGGATGTGGGACCCTAGGCCGGTTTCATTCCCTCCCACAATCATATCGATTGGTTTCAAACATGATTCAACACATCAAACTAGTACTGCAGTTATAGCCATTTAATGAATTTCATCAGCCTAGCAATTCTAGCAGACAGAGGAACAGTACAATACTCCCAAAACATCCTTACAAACAGGCGTCCGGATTACATAGTGGTCTATTCCATTGCCTACCAACACGGGTATCGCCAGATCGAATCCCCATGTTACCTCCGGCTTGGTCGGGCGTCCCTACAGACATAATCGGCCGGGTCTAGGGGTAGGAAGCCGGACGTGGGTATGTGTCCTGGTCACTGCACTAGTGACCAGACTCTGGTCGGTCGGGGCGCCTGTTCAGGGGGGAGGGGGAGCATGATCCTCCCATGTGCTATGTCCCCCTGATGAAACTCCTCACTGTCAGGTGAAGAGAAGCAGCTGGTGACTCCACATGTATCGGAGGAGGCATGTGGTAGTCTGCAGCCCTTCCCGGATCGGCAGAGGAGGTGGAGCAGCGACCGGGACGGCTCAGAAGAGTGGGGTGATTGGCCGGATACAATTGGGGAGAAAAAGGAGGGAAAAATCAACAACAAATAAAGTGACAAAGCAGTGTTGCGATTAAGTAATAAATAATTTACAGAAACACTGCATGCAGTGGCTCGTCTGTACATTATTAGTCCACCCTCTCTCTCTCTCTCTCGCTCTCTCTCTCTCGCTCTCTAACAAGCAGCTTTATCATAAACGTGTGGGGGTGGCTGTGGTTAGTGCAGGTGTTTTAAAGTGTCGAGGTTCACCTACAAGTTGTTTTCCTTAAGTGGTAGCCGTAGCTTTTGCTTACACTGCCAAAACTCTTATATTTTGTTAGAAAAAAAGAGCTGTGTGTGTGTGTGTGTGTGTGTGTGTGTGTGTGTGTGTGTGTGTGTGTGTGTGTGTGTGTGAAAGAGAGAGACAGAGACCATGTGTTTAATGACAGTATGCTTGTTTTGCTGCACTTCAGCAATAACCAACAGCGTTAGGAACAGCTGGTGTGTATGTCCAGCAGTGAAGAGCCTGACACTGCCAGGCTGGGACAACACAACATGCCCTGCCTTCCCTTGCCTCAGGTGTATCAACATGCCTTGCCTTACCTTGTCTCAGGTGTATATACCTTACCTTGCCTCAGGTGTATCAACATGCCTTGCCTTACCTTGCCTCAGGTGTATATACCTTACCTTGCCTCAGGTGTATCAACATGCCTTGCCTTACCTTGCCTCAGGTGTATCAACATGCCTTACCTTGCCTCAGGTGTATCAACATGCCTTACTTTACCTTGCCTCAGGTGTATCAACATGCCTTACTTTACCTTGCCTCAGGTGTATCAACATGCCTTGCCTTACCTTGCCTCAGGTGTATCAACATGCCTTACCTTGCCTCAGGTGTATCAACATGCCTTACTTTACCTTGCCTCAGGTGTATCAACATGCCTTACTTTACCTTGCCTCAGGTGTATCAACATGCCTTACCTTACCTTGCTACAGGTGTATCAGCATGCCTTACCTTGCCTCAGGTGTATCAGCATGCCTTACCTTACCTTGCTACAGGTGTATCAACATGCCTTACCTTACCTCGTCTCAGGTGTATCAACATGCCTCACCTTGCTTCAGGTGTATCAACATGCCTTACCTTGCCTCAGGTGTATCAACATGGCTTGCCTTACCTTGCCTCAGTTTTAACAACATGCCTTACCTGGCCTCAGGTTTATCAACATGCCTTACCTTGCCTCAGGTTTATCAACATGCCTTACCTTGCCTCAGGTGTATCAACATGCCCTGCCTTACCTTGCCTCAGGTGTATCAACATGCCCTGCCTTACCTTGCTTCAGGTGTATCAACATGCCTTACCTTACCTTGCCTCAGGTGTATCAACATGCCTTACTTTACCTTGCCTCAGGTGTATCAACATGCCTTACCTTACCTTGCCTCAGGTGTATCAACATGCCCTGCCTTACCTTGCCTCAGGTGTATCAACATGCCTTACCTTGCCTCAGGTATATCAACATGCCTTACCTTACCTTGCTACAGGTGTATCAACATGCCTTACCTTACCTTGCCTCAGGTATATCAACATGCCTTATCTTACCTTGCTACAGGTGTATCAACATGCCTTACATTACCTTGCCTCAGGTGTATCAACATGCCTTACTTTACCTTGCCTCAGGTGGATCAACATGCCTTACCTTACCTTGCTACAGGTGTATCAACATGCCTTACCTTGCCTCAGGTGTATCAACATGTCTTACCTTACCTTGCTACAAGTGTATCAACATGCCTTACCTTGCCTCAGGTGTATCAACATGCCTTACCTTGCCTCAGGTGTATCAACATGCCTTACCTTGCGTCAGGTTTATGAACATGCCTTACCTACCTTGCCTCAGGTGTATCAACATGCCTTACCTACCTTGCCTCAGGTGTATCAACATGCCTTACCTTACCTTGCCTCAGGTGTATCAAAATGCCTTACCTTGCCTCAGGTGTATCAACATGGCTTGCCTTACCTTGCCTCAGGTGTATCAACATGCCTTACCTTGCCTCAGGTTTATCAACATGCCTTACCTACCTTGCCTCAGGTGTATCAACATGCCTTACCTACCTTGCCTCAGGTGTATCAACATGCCTTACCTTACCTTGCCTCAGGTGTATCAACATGCCTTACCTTGCCTCAGGTGTATCAACATGCCTTACCTTGCCTCAGTTGTAACAACATGCCTTACCTTGCCTAAGGTGTATCAACATGCCTTACCTTACCTTGCCTCAGGTGTATCAACGTGCCTTGCTTTACCTTGTCTCAGGTGTATCAACATGCCTTACCTACCTTGCCTCACGTGTATCAACATGCCTTACCTTGCCTCAGGTGTATCAACATGCCTTACCTACCTTGCCTCACGTGTATCAACATGCCTTGCCTTACCTTGCCTCAGGTGTATCAACATGCCTTACCTACCTTGCCTCAGGTGTATCAACATGCCTTGCCTTACCTTGCCTCAGGTATATCAACATGCATTACCTTACCGTGCCTCAGGTGTATCAACATGCCTTATCTTGCCTCATGTGTATCAACATGCCTTACCTTACCTTGCCTCATGTGTATCAACATGCCTTACCTTACCTAGCCTCAGGCGTATCAACATGCCTTACCTTACCGTGCCTCAGGTGTATCAACATGCCTTACCTTACCTTGCCTCAGGTGTATCTACATGCCCTGCCTTACCTTGCCTCAGGTGTATCAACATGGCTTACCTTACCTTGCCTCAGGTGTATCAACATGCCTTACCTTGCCTCAGGTGTATCAAAATGGCTTGCCTTACCTTGCCTCAGGTGTATCAACATGCCTTACCTTACCTTGCTACAGGTGTATCAACATGCCTTACCTTACCTTGCCTCAGGTGTATCAACATGCCTTACCTTGCTACAGGTGTGTCAACATGCCTTACCTTACCTTGCCTCAGGTGTATCAACATGCCTTACCTTACCTTGCCTCAGGTGTATCAACATGCCTTGCCTTACCTTGCCTCAGGTGTATCATACAAGGCAAACAGCCCCAAAATAACATACTGCAACACTCCACTTTGCTGTGGCCTTGGCTAAACTTGGAGATTTGTGGGCAGGGTCAGGTTCGGGTGATTAATTGATGCATATTTTAGCAGGTCAGGCAGCACCGATTGGCTCTCGTCGGTACTGCAGACAGGTGGTCAGTGTTTTTAACAGGTCCCCTGGAGCTCAGAAGGACCAGTCTAGAAGCACCGACTGCTGCTGCTGCTACTCACTTAGAATACACAAATGAACACCACCCTGATTAAACTATGGCAAACTGGCTGCAGGAAGTGCATGAACAACCTCTTAAAATGGACATCTGAGCAGGATTTTATGCCTGGTATTTAACGTAACCCTGGATCCCATTTCAACTCGGCTGTCTGGACAAAAGTTTAACGCTATTTACTCAACCTCTACTATTTAGACTAGAATTTTTTGGTGATACATGCTTGTTTCACACTGAACAAAACAAAACAAGTGGCCAACTGCAGGCCATATCTCCATGTTGGGGATGGTGAGCACAGCCTGTGCTGTTTGTACTACAAAAAACTTGAACTTACGCATCAGTGATGAGAATAGGCTATTCTTAGCATTCCTGGAACTGATGAGCAGCAAGTATTAGTCAGGACTGACAGATTAATCACAGACATGTATTGTGTAAATGATGATTACTCTCTATATACCCTCTACGCTCTCATTTCAGGCTCTGTGACAACTTAATCATACATTTAAGTTAGCTGCACCGCGTCTCCAAAACCAATCCATCCAAATTCACCATTAACAGGACAGTCACTGAGCTAAGTAGCAGTTAGTCAGTCAGAAATACTAGGGGGCGTCCGGGGTAGCGGAGCAGTCTATTCCGTTGCCTACCGACACGGGGATCTTCAGTTCGAGTCCCCGTGTTACCTCCGGCTTGGTCGGGCGTCCCTACCAACACAGTTAGCTGTGTCTGCAGGTGGGAAGCCAGATCCCAGATAGCAAAATTGCTGTGGCCTGGACCCGCCCCACACCTGACTTTCATCTTTCTTTCATCCGGCCCACATACCGCGTGGAATGATGGCACTTGGGTGATCCACTCCTGTTTGCCAGATCTGGGCCAGAACCAAGCCATAGCAATGCCACATGTGCCACATATTTGCCAGGGGTGGCCCATATTTGTTTTGTGATATTTGGGTCATATTGACCATTTACCACATGGGCCACTTCAGGGTCACATCCAGATTACATGTTGCCGAGAGCACCGCAACTTTGCCAATTAAGGCCTACATTTGATTTGGCATATTTGGGCCATATTTGCTATTATACATGTGGGCCACTTCAGGCTCACATCCATTTTGTCAGGGCCAGAAGAAGGCCATCAAGTGCCTGAAGTGGCCCACATTCGGATGCTATCTGGGATGTGGGTGTGTGTCCTGGTTGCTGCACTTAGCACTTCCTCTGGTTGGTCGGGACTCCTGTTCAGGGGGGAGGGGGAACGGGGGGGGGGCAGCGTGATCCTCCCTTGCGCTACGTCCCCCTGGTGAAATTCTTCACTGTCAGGTGAAAAGAAGCAGCTGGCGACTCCACATGTATCGGAGGAGGCATGTGGTAGTCTGCAGCCCTCCCCGGATGGGCAGAGGGGGTGGCACAGCAACCAGGACAGCTCGAAAGAGCGGGGTAATTGCCCAAGTACAATTGGGGAGAAAAGGGGGGGGGTCCCAAAATAATAATGAAAAAGGACAGTTACTGTACTAAGTAGCAGTTAGTCCGTCAAAAACACTAAACTTAATTAGCAAAGTAATCTCCCCACAGCTGTGCTGTTAGTGTTTCCTGACAAACCTGTGTTTCAGAACTACTTTTCCTCAGCATGAGCTATTCAGGATGAGGCGTGTTCTCACCAATGATGCCATAGGAAAGAAACTTGTTGACTGAGGTGAGGGCGAGGCCTGTGATTGGTCCAGTGGTGTCCTCAGAACGCACGACTTCCAGGAAGGGCCTCAGGAACACATTCGGCTCCACATCATTCAGCTCTGAAATGAAAGAGAATCAAGTGTCAGAAGCACAGCGAAAAGTGCCCCTACTACCCACCCCGTAAACTAACACTAAACAAGAAACTGAAAAAAAGATGGCGGCAATTTGACTCTTAATATCACGTAATCATCAGGACAACTAAAAGTGTCCTGACATCATGTACCATCCTAGCCAGTGGTTAAAAAAAATATGAAAATAAATAAACAAAAAAATGAAAATAAAAAAAGCACAATCTATAACACTTGGTCAAAACTACAAAAACCTCACATCCTGCTCTGCGTCAGCATCACTCAAATGCAGAACATCCAGCATAAGTGCTGTATATGGCTTTTCTTTAGAGAATTAGTTCAAAACCAAAAGAAAAGACAAAGATCTGCAGGAATCACATTTCCTGCTGCTCCTGCAGCTCGCTGGCTTCACTTCAAGCCCGTGTTTGCAGCACGCAGGTATACATCTGCATATCGGGGGCTGAGAGACAATATGATACGGGCAACCCCTTAACTTCTCAGCTAGCTTCCCCCTTTCTTTGCTCCCAAATTGTACTTGGCAAACTACCCCACTCTTCCGAGCTGTCCCGGTTGCTGCTCCAACCCCTCTGCTGATCCGGGGAGGGTTGCAGACTACCACATGCCTCCTTCGATACATGTGGAGTCGCCAGCCACTTCTTCTCACCTTACAGTGAGGAGTTCCACCAGGTGGACGTAGCACGTGGGTGGGTCACGCTATTCCCCCCAGTTCCCCCTCTGCCCGAAAAGGTGCCCCGATCGACCAGAGGAGGCGCTAGTGCAGCGACCAGGACACATACCAACAGCCAGCTTCCCACCCACAGACACGGCCAACCGTGTCTGTAGGGATGCCCAATCAAGCCGGAGGCAACACAGGAATTCGAACCGGCAACCCCCGTGTTGGTAGGCAACGGAATAGACCGCTACGCCACCCAGACGCCCCATTCTCAGCTAGCTTCTTTACCAACTTACACCACCCGAGTGCCAGAAAACTCCTGTGCTGCTTCTACACTAACTACTTGGTAATATTACTTTTAAACATCCTCAAGGCCTTTTTTATATCTTCACTTATCATGCCAGGAATTTTCTGCAAATCTACACCACGTGTGATGTGCCTCAGAAAGCCTTGGGCTCAAACGTTGTTGTGCACACAAACAGCAGGCCAGGACACAGTGGTCAACAGCATTGTGTGCAGTTTAATATACTGTTCACCCAGGCTCCATAGATGTCTGTGTAAACAGCCATGCTGCCCTCTGGGAGCAGATCAATGGGGAATTAGCAGTGCAGGAGGCTGTAACCCTCTCTCTGCTGCTGCTGCTGCTGCTGCTGCTCCTCCTCCAGAGATGGGAACATGGAGGGAGAGATGGGAGGAAGGGGATATATTGCATGAAAACAGAGAGAAAGGAGAGATGATTGGAAAAGAGAGACAGAGGCAGTGAACAACCTATTTGAGAAAATGACAGGATGTTCAAAGGACACCTTTTGATAAATCTCCCTAGTTTGTTATTCTTCAATTTCCCACAATTCCTCTGTAAGGTGGCTATGAAGGAAGATAAATAACACATTAATGAAAAAGACGAGAACAGTGGAGGAGGTATGTAGCTCAACATGGTCACAGCGACGACAAAAACCCCACCAAGACAACATCATGTCCGGGTGTCCGGGTAGCGTAGCGGTCTATTCCGTAGGCTACCAACACGGAGATTGTGTTGGTAGCCAGTTCCAATCCCCCTGTTACCTCCGGCTTGGTCAGGCGTCCCTACAGACACAATTGTCCGTGCCTGTGGGTGGGAAGCCGGATGTGGGTATGTGCCCTGGTCACTGCACTAGCGCGTCCTCTGGTCAGTGGGGGTGCCTGTTTGGGGGGGGGGGGACTGGGGGGATAGCGTGATCCTCCCACACGCTACGTCCCCCTGGTGAAACTCCTCACTGTCAGGTGAAAAGAAGCGGCTGGCGACTCATGTGGTAGCCTGCAGCCCTCCTGGACCCCCCCCCCCCCCCAATCACCATCATGTCCGATGGCAGGTGTGTGCTGAGTAAGTGAGCAGCAGAATGACAGTGACTGGTCCTGATGGGGGGGGTTGGGGGGAATTAATAAAAATAAAAGGGCTCTGAAGCGTCGGCTTGCAGGCTGCGTCCTATACATTCGGACTTATAAGAGGGCTTACAAAACTCATTTGTCTTCTCTTGTTATCACTTCACCGCTTTCCATCACACCATGAAAAGACTTGGCCAATCCACTCAAATTTGAATCAGTACTGTCTGTCTGTCTTTTGAATTATGCCCTCTCTCTCTATTCAAAGATTACGGGGGGGGGGTCTGTAAAAACCCAAAACAAGTAAAACAACAACGGGCAAATGAGTTGAGTCACGCAGGCTGCTGCGAGGCGCTGTGTTGAAGCAGCCTGCCGCAGCAATACTGGGAGGATTACAGCTTACTTGAGACGGAAAAATAAAAAACACTTGCAATTTCAAAGGGCCCGACAAGAGCGTCCGACCAATTTCCAAAAGTGCACACGTGACCACTGTGCATTATTGTGTGCAATACCCAATAGCCCTGTGGCATGTTTGGAAATCAAATATGAAATTATTTGGAAATGTCCACGGTCCTTTCATCGACCGCCATGTCACTGTTTGGACTTGCTTCCAAGAGCAAGTCTTCTCCTTTTTAATAACATGAGGGTCTCGTGTTTTCTTTGTGTCATTATGGAAAATCAAAGCATTTTTTGAGCTTTTGGAGGTTGGGGTAGGGGTCCTTTTCACATAAATTTAGCAACAATGGCAAAGTATCTGAACAAACAACTGGACTGAGGACTTTTTGCTCATCTGATAGGGGCAAGAAAACCAATATACCCGTTACAGGTCATCGAAAGAAAAGGAAAAAATAAAAAATTGCAATGCTGCGAGTCAAGCAAGAGAGTTCTGCTGGTTCAACCGCTCCATCACCCACCAGAAAACTTTTTAAAGGCCGTCTTAGTGTCCCATTATTTTACAGTGGGGAAAAAACATGGGATACGGGTGGAAAGAGAGCGCTCAAATGAATCTGTCAATATGTCCTGATGAGGACTTCATCAGGGGTGATCACCTGTAAGTGCCACAGCTGTGTTCCCAAAGACTCCAGGATTGGAAAACTCGATTGTGTCGTATTGATCCAGCTGGTCATCGGTGAACACAGGCCCGGCTAAACCAGGCTGCCCGCAGCCACCACCAATCTTCTTAAATCAAGGCTAAATACAGGCTCTGAACCTCAGCTAAAGCTCCAGGGCTTGTGGAGTCGAGTGAAATAAATAACAACGGCCATAGCCGCGGTGAGGCAATCACACTATAACCAGGTTGACCTCTGGCTGACATTGACCAAAATAAAAAAAGGGAGGATTAAGTCGGCTAACCCAGCCATGCATGTTGCCATCCAGGGGCTGTGCTTGTGGGTACAAGTCCAACTATAAGTGTACATATGAGTCCAAGTCCAGTTCAGCTTAATTGGTAGAAAAGGTTTGTGAAATGAGCCCATCAGGATTCACCCCGGCCCTAATCCCGTCCACCTTTACCATGTTGGAGCCCCGTCCGACTACTGAGTAGAGAGCAGGCAGCCATGTGTGGCTTACCTCTCCAAATGACCCCAGCAGAGGGCTGGAGAGGCTAAACCTTTGCCCCCAGGAGAGCACCTTAGGATGAGGTTGGCTTGGCGCAAAACAGGAGCCTTCTCTAACACATGCACATCCATTGGCATTGGAGCAGAAAGGGCTTAAAAACGCAGGGAACGCCGACCGCAGGAGCTGAAGCCAAGCTGTACACACACCAAAACGTAGACGGGAATACAGAGAACCAAGTTTATCGAACTAAACGGAAAACACAGCTGAATAATTTAAAGACAGAAAGATATTGAACGGCTATACCAAGTCAGACCACTTCGCTCTGAAACAGATCTTCAGAGATTAGCCAAACCTCAACAGTGATGTTGTGTCCTGAAAATGTTTGTCACAGATCTTCGCAGAGTTTAACAGGGTTACCTATCAGAGTCAGTGACACGAAGATGGTTTCCAAACACAAAATACAAAGAACGCAGGGCGGTGGCAGGTTTGTCTATCATGAACAACATAAAAGGCTTTACTTTTCTTTAGCAAAGCAGCTAGGTTCTCAATGATCCCTGTTCTGTCATGGCTTTTGAGATGTCTTCGTACCTACATCCCATGATGCCATCCCATGGCACTTATCACAAAGAGTAGGGCATTCCCTGGTGTCCTGGCAAAACTCCCAACCTGGCTCTCTCCATCTGGCCACCTGATCGATCACCCCTCCATGTAACTGGCTCAATGATTCCTCCCTCTCGTCCTCAAGCTGGTGTGTGGTGAGCATTCTGGTGCAAAATGGCTGCCGTTCATCACTCAGGTGGTGCTACACATTGGTGGTGGTTGAGGTGAGTTACCCCCTTCAATGTGAAGTGCCTTGTGTGTCTAGATAAAGTGCTATATACATGTAATCCATTACAGTATATATCAGTCTGATTCTAACTCCACCTGAACTACACTGTAACCCCACACCATGTTAAAAGCCTTTGGAAACTTCTAAAGCCTATTAAAAACATTCTAGTTAGGGCATCAGGGCAACATAGCGGTCTATTCCGTTGCCTACCAACATGGAGATCACCGGGTTGAATCCCCGTGTTACCTCCGGCTTGGTCGGGCGTCCCTACAGACACAATCGGCCGTGTCTGTGGGTGGCAAGCCGGATGTGGGTATGCGTCCTGCTCGCTGCACTAGCGCCTCCTCTGGTCAGTCAGGGCGCCTGTTCGGGGGGAGGGGAACTGGGGGGAATTTGCGTGATCCTCCCACGCGCTACGTCCCCCCCGGTGAAACTCCTCACCGTCAGGTGAAAAGAAGCGGCTGGCGACTCCACGTGTATCGGAGGAAGCATGTGGTGGTCTGCAGCCCTCCCCGGATCAGCAGAGGGGGTGGAGTAGCGATCGGGACGGCTTGGAGGAGTGACGTATTTGGCCAAGTACAATTGGGGAGAAGAAAAAAAAAAAAAGGGGGGGGGGGAATCAACAAAAAAAAAAGGACAAACATTCTTGTTGGCTCCAGAAATTCACGGTCCACTTTTGGCACACCTTTTTGCTGCGGTTTGGACAGAGGAAACATCAGCAGAGGGTAAAGGTGAGGTTCACAGCAACGTTCTCAGGAACTTTCCACAGAACAAGCAGATGCTGTGTAAAACTCATGCTACAGCCATTTACTCCTAGCACACTCGGCACAAGCTAAGCTGCACAAGCTCCAGTTGCCTGTAAATCCTGTACTTGTGAATTTATCCATAAAAGACACCTGTATACAGACTGAATTGGAAAAAAGAATAAAAAACGTGTGATGTGTAAAGGGGCGATAGACTGTCATACCTACGTCCATTAACTATGCAAGGTCTACGCAGTGAATGGCGGGTCTGACCAGTTTCAGTGAATTCAGTGCATAATGCACTGCAGAGGTAAAGTCAGTTTTCAAAATGATGCAGGCATCACTTACTCAATCACTGTGCACTGTGTGTGTGTGTGGGGGGGGGGGTCCCTGCAAAAACTTTGTTTAGCCTAATTAATATCACAGAAATGTACCTTTGTCAGTCAGCTTCCTGGACACACTGCCTTCTGCTTTAACTGCATGAAGTATTTCTGATTCTGATTTACTACCATCTGCACCGTAACTTTTGGGGACTCTTTCAAACTTCCAGGTAAAATAAAAGAATATTCCACAATATTCTACAACTACTGCTTAAGTAGTCTCTTGTTTGTGAAGAGCAGAGAGACACTGAGCATGAAGAACGCATAGCTCACTGCACCACTTGTTTTTAAATGGGTACACGGACATTTATGTATTTTACCATATTTCATGAGCTGGGCAGTGTGTGTGTGTGTGTGTGTGTGTGTGTGTGTGTGTGTGTGTGTGTGTGTGTGTGTGTGTGTGTGTGTTAGTACAGGATGATATGATAGATACATTATGATAATAATGGAAGGACATTCTGCAGGATATCAGTATGTGTACATATGTGAAAACACCATGTTACAACTGAGCTCCATCACACCGAGCGTTCTGACCATGTAAAATATGATACCAAACCAAAACCAACTTTCAAATAATACCTCTTCAAATATTTTACACCTAATTTTGAGAGATTTTAGATTAATAGATTGTCATTATTAATTTAGACAACAAAACTGTGTATTATAAAATGAAAACCTCCACATGTCATGCCCATACAGTGCCAGTGAAGGAGGATAATGAGTGTTAAATGAAGGCCCAGCCCGAGCTGCTGTATGTCTGCTGTATGTCTGCTGTATGTGTTGGTGCATGGACTTATGTCTGGTGTATGTCTGCTGTATGCCTGGTGTATGTCTGCTGTATGTCTGCTGTATGTGTTGGTGCATGGACTTATGTCTGGTGTATGTCTGCTGTATGCCTGGTGTATGTCTGATGTATGTCTGCTGTATGTGTTGGTGCATGGACTTATGTCTGGTGTATGTGTGCTGTATGTGCTGGTGCATGGACTTATGTCTGCTGTATGTCTGCTGTATGTGCTGGTGCATGGACTTATGTCTGCTGTATGTCTGCTGTATGTGCTGGTGCATGGACTTATGTCTGGTGTATGTGTGCTGTATGTGCTGGTGCATGGACTTATGTCTGCTGTATGTCTGGCGCATGTGTGTATGTCTGGTGTATGTCTGGTGTATGTGCTGGTGCATGTGTGTATGTCTGGTGTATGTGCTGGTGCATGTGTGTATGTCTGGTGTATGTGCTGGTGCATGTGTGTATGTCTGGTGTATGTCTGGTGTATGTGCTGGTGTATGTGTGTATGTCTGGTGTATGTGTGTATGACTGGTGCATGTGTGTATGTCTGGTGCATGTGTGTATGTCTGGTGTATGTGCTGGTGCATGTGTGTATGTCTGGTGTATGACTGGTGTATGTGCTGGTGTATGTGCTGGTGCATGTGTGTATGTCTGGTGTATGTGCTGGTGCATGTGTGTATGTCTGGTGTATGACTGGTGTATGTGCTGGTGTATGTGCTGGTGCATGTGTGTATGTCTGGTGTATGTGCTGGTGTATGTGTGTATGCCTGGTGTATGTGCTGGTGCATGTGTGTATGTCTGGTGTATGTGCTGGTGCATGTGTGTATGTCTGGTGTATGTGCTGGTGCATGTGTGTATGTCTGGTGTATGACTGGTGTATGTGCTGGTGTATGTGCTGGTGCATGTGTGTATGTCTGGTGTATGTGCTGGTGTATGTGTGTATGCCTGGTGTATGTGCTGGTGCATGTGTGTATGTCTGGTGTATGTGCTGGTGCATGTGTGTATGTCTGGTGTATGTGCTGGTGCATGTGTGTATGTCTGGTGTATGTGCTGGTGCATCTGTGTATGTCTGGTGTATGTGCTGGTGCATGTGTGTATGTCTGGTGTATGTGCTGGTGCATGGACTTATGTCTGCTGTATGTCTGGCGCATGTGTGTATGTCTGGTGTATGTCTGGTGTATGTGCTGGTGCATGTGTGTATGTCTGGTGTATGTGCTGGTGCATGTGTGTATGTCTGGTGTATGTGCTGGTGCATGTGTGTATGTCTGGTGTATGTGCTGGTGCATGTGTGTATGTCTGGTGTATGTGCTGGTGCATCTGTGTATGTCTGGTGTATGTGCTGGTGCATGTGTGTATGTCTGGTGTATGTGCTGGTGCATGGACTTATGTCTGCTGTATGTCTGGCGCATGTGTGTATGTCTGGTGTATGTCTGGTGTATGTGCTGGTGCATGTGTGTATGTCTGGTGTATGTGCTGGTGCATGTGTGTATGTCTGGTGTATGTGCTGGTGCATGTGTGTATGTCTGGTGTATGTGCTGGTGCATGTGTGTATGTCTGGTGTATGTCTGGTGTATGTGCTGGTGTATGTGTGTATGTCTGGTGTATGTGTGTATGACTGGTGCATGTGTGTATGTCTGGTGCATGTGTGTATGTCTGGTGTATGTGCTGGTGCATGTGTGTATGTCTGGTGTATGACTGGTGTATGTGCTGGTGTATGTGCTGGTGCATGTGTGTATGTCTGGTGTATGACTGGTGTATGTGCTGGTGTATGTGCTGGTGCATGTGTGTATGTCTGGTGTATGTGCTGGTGCATGTGTGTATGTCTGGTGTATGACTGGTGTATGTGCTGGTGTATGTGCTGGTGCATGTGTGTATGTCTGGTGTATGTGCTGGTGCATGTGTGTATGCCTGGTGTATGTGCTGGTGCATGTGTGTATGTCTGGTGTATGTGCTGGTGCATGTGTGTATGTCTGGTGTATGTGCTGGTGCATGTGTGTATGTCTGGTGTATGTGCTGGTGCATCTGTGTATGTCTGGTGTATGTGCTGGTGCATGTGTGTATGTCTGGTGTATGTGCTGGTACATGTGTGTATGTCTGGTGTATGTGCTGGTGCATGTGTGTATGTCTGGTGTATGTGCTGGTGCATGTGTGTATGTCTGGTGTATGTGCTGGTGCATGTGTGTATGTCTGGTGTATGTGCTGGTGCATGGACTTATGTCTGCTGTATGTCTGGCGCATGTGTGTATGTCTGGTGTATGTCTGGTGTATGTGCTGGTGCATGTGTGTATGTCTGGTGTATGTGCTGGTGCATGTGTGTATGTCTGGTGTATGTGCTGGTGCATGTGTGTATGTCTGGCATATGTGCTGGTGCATGTGTGTATGTCTGGTGTATGTGCTGGTGCATGTGTGTATGTCTGGTGTATGTGCTGGTGCATGTGTGTATGTCTGGTGTATGTGCTGGTGCATGTGTGTATGTCTGGTGTATGTGCTGGTGCATGTGTGTATGTCTGGTGTATGTGCTGGTGCATCTGTGTATGTCTGGTGTATGTGCTGGTGCATGGACTTATGTCTGCTGTATGTCTGGCACATGTGTGCATGTGTGTATGTCTGGTGTATGTGTGTATGTCTGGTGTATGTGTGTATGTCTGGTGTATGTGTGTATGTCTGGTGTATGTGTGTATGTCTGGTGTATGTGCTGGTGTATGTGTGTATGTCTGGTGTATGTGTGTATGTCTGGTGTATGTCTGGTGCATGTGTGTATGTCTGGTGTATGTCTGGTGCATGTGTGTATGTCTGGTGCATGTGTGTATGTCTGGTGTATGTCTGGTGCATGTGTGTATGTCTGGTGCATGTGTGTATGTCTGGTGTATGTCTGGTGCATGTGTGTATGTGCTGGTGTATGTGTGTATGTCTGGTGTATGTGCTGGTGCATGTACGTATGCCTGCAGATGAACGCCGCGTGTGTGTCTGGGCAGGACAGCCTACATAGGGACTCAAGGTATAAGAGATGGGAGAAGGGAAGGTAATGCACATGTACGGCCTTTTCAAATCAATGCATCTCTGGGGCTGCTCTACAGACCTTCACTCACACACCAACACACTCGGCCCAGCTGTCTGACAGCGTCTACAAGCTTTCACAGACAAAATGAGCTCAAAACAAAAATGACACCCTCAGTAAGAGGAAAAAAGAGAGATGGCAAGCAGGTGCCTCGGGGTGGAGGAGGGGTGAATTCTCCCGTGACCAGCGCAGCGGTCCAACACCAGGCACTAATGGTTATTGATCTGAGCCTCTTCTGCTGCTAGAATTAAGAGTCAGGGTCCTTGGTAGCAGCCACGCCGCTCTCCAGACTGAGGAGAGAGGCGACGCTCTAACAAGGGCAGCAAGGCTAAATGAAACCCATGGAGAATTCTCCCTCCTGCATCTGGCAGAGAAAGTCCTGCACGACAGTCCTCTTATCCATCTGTCTGGAGAACTTTGATGCATGTCAGCTCTCTCTGGCCCTCTGCACCCCCCCCCCCCCCCCCGCTCCCCCCGGTTCATTCATTCTTCCTTTCTGCCTTTAGTCCCTGCGTTCTCTTGAAGGAAATTGGCACTTGTCGAATTGGGCAATTAGGATGTAACAATCTATGGAGCTCCATATGGTCGGTTCGTTTGGGCCACAGTGGTATTTTATAGACGCTTTGAGAAATGCTTCTTTCCGACCTAAACAGGCAATTTGAAAGCCCAAGAGAAATTAAAACTTTTACAATTGCTTGGGAGGACGGCTGGCTCACTGTGCGAGCTGCTGCAGCAGTGCATTTCCGGGAGGGAAAAGTGGAATATAGTTTGCATTTATATATACACGGGCACTTTTTCTGCATTGTTCAGAAAGCCAGGAAGATCAGCATACGGAGAACTCACACTGTACTAAAGACTGACAAAAAACCTCTCTGCAAGCATCCACAGCTATGGAACCTGGTCTGTCAGTCACTCAAATCCATCAGTCAGAACAGTTCCCCTGGTAACACCACCTCGTTTCAACGAGTTTGTTGAACTGTGCAATCATCTGAATGAAAAGTAAACAGGTCTTGTATTGTAACTGACAGCACAGGCTGAACAAATCACGTGTGTGTGTGTGTGTGTGTGTGTGTGTGTGTGTGTGTGTGTGTGTGTGTGTGTGTGTGTGTGTGTGTGTGTGTGCTTCTCCCAAGACATATCAACCTCTGCAGTCCTTCAGCAAATCTAAAGTCACTACATCCGGACTCCATGTCAGCGCAGGTCATATTCACACACAGGTGACCACATGTATGTATGTATATGTGTATGCAGATGACCACCTGATATTATCGACACAAACCAAAGAGCAGACACACACACAGTGACAGCAGCCACCTCTGAACTCGAGGGCTCTGCTCCAATAACTCGTTGGGCTCCATGTTGACTATTAAGACCTGGTGTTGGCGTGACTGTAGACATGGAGGGTTCCCTGATCATGCGTTCCACAGTGTGTGTGCATGCGTGCATGCATGTTCTCAGAGGGCTGCTTTCGGCACACATGAACAAGACTGTTCATCTTAAAGATACAGGTTAAAAAGTAGACCTGCTACAATGAAAGCAGGTGTATGCAAACAGCATGACTTCATCACCAGACGCTGTACTGGCCAGAGCGTCGCTCTCTGCACCTGTTATCCTGTACATAAAATGTATTTTCTATGCTGCATACTTTGCACAGAGGCTGTATTATTCAGGAGAGGGGGCTGGCCCGGCCCCAGCGTCCAGTTAATGTGTTTCACAGCCTGCTGTCGCCTTTATGATGGATGGACATACTTTACGCTCCATCCTCTTACAAATAACGGATGTTTTATCATGCTAAATTAAAACATTTGAATGAAAGAGAGAGACAGACAGAGAAGAAAAATTACATCCCATTAACTTCCGTGTTGTGTACTGGCAATCGTGTTCATGCATGTGTTTATATGAGTGTGCACAGGTTTAGTGTTCTACAAAGATCGGAAACTTAAAAATAAAAAAAAGTTGGCACTATAAAACCAACCAAGTGTGCTTAGGAACAGAAGTTCATCTGACATAGTTACCACCACAGTTCTGATGGGGCAGCATGTGGTACATGCAGCCGGTCTTATCTAAACTGATCCATTTAAGTTCCGAGGTGCAAGTGTTTGCTCAAGCTGTCCTGCTGTGCGCTGTCCTTCAGATGAGGCAGCCTATTAGCACCTCTATTTCCAGAAAAACAAACAACAGAAACTAAGACACAGAATTCCCCTCCTCTCCTCTGACCTTGTACCCTTGTCGATCTTGGTCTTGAGAAAGATGTTTTTGTGGGAAGCGGTGGGGTGGTGTGGGGGGCTGGGAAAAGATAAGGGTAAGGCTGACATGGGTGGGTCCAGTAACAAGGGCGCGAGGGGCTCAGTGCTGGGGAGGGTAGCAAGGGGTTAAGCCCCAGATGGTGGTCCACCACATGGTCTGACGGGATTTCACACACTCCTTTTTTATGATTACTGCCTTCCACAACTGCACAGGAAGACGGAAAGATGGGCTGAGGGCCAGGGAGGTGGTGGTGGTGGTGGTAGTGGGGGGGGGGGGCAGCGCGCGGCCGGCAGAGAACGGAGCAAAGATACAGAGAAGACGGAAAGATTGGGATTAATGAGAGAAAGCGGATGGGGGTGTAAGGGGGGAGAGAAACTGAAAAGATGGTCGAGAGACAGTGCATGATCTCAAAAGATCTTTATAATATGGACACTGCCTTCCTGAAAAGGCATGGTGATGTACCGGCTGAACTGCTAACTCACTTGGCCAACACCTCCATGGCTAGTGGGAAGTTCCCGGAAGTGTAGAAATGAGCGAGCGTGACGCCTATTTTCAAGTCTGGAGCAGCTTGATCAAGTGGGTAATCAGCCAATCAGCATCCTTCTTGTTCTGTCTAGGGTTCTGGAACAGGTTGTGGCAATGCAACTGATGAACTACCTAGAAATGACCTGCATCCATTACAATTTGGGTTCGGAGCAAAATTTTCCACAGAGCATGCAAGTTGCTACCTTTTGGAAACAATCAAATCATACATAAACAAAGGGAACCCGGTGGGGGCAGCCTTCCTGGACCTCAAAAAACAAGCACTTGATACCGTAAATCATAGCATTCTTATCACCAGACTTTTTAATTAGTTTCTTGGGGGAAAAAACCTCTGTCATGGTTTGAATCATATCTTCTGAACCGTGAACAATGTGTCACCATTAACAATTACAAAAAAAAAACTTATTTTTTTAAAGAGTAAAACAGGAATCCCACAGGGATCGGTCCTAGGACCGATACGCTATATATACATAAACACCTTCCTGAATCAAGCCAAGGGGCTGGTCTTCAGATGTATGAGGATGACACTTGTACGCTTATGGAAAAACAGGTATTTGCCGTTACAGACCAACTTTCAATGCACCTGAAAGCCGTAAATCATTGGCTTGATAACTTGTTTTTGACACTTAATGTAAAAAAAAAAAACATGTTTATCTTCAGAAGATGGCCCACATCAACTGAATTAGATGTTAAAATTAACAGTCAGACAATCATTTTTGAGGTCCAATATCTAGGTCTAATGACGGACCCGAAACTGAAATTTGACAAACATGTAAAAATAATAATTAGTAAAGCAATAAAAGCAAATCTGTACACGTGGACTAATCAGAGACTGTCATTTGATGCAGCCATTATAAATGTATATATATATATATATATATACACACACACTCAATGATTTTCTCACACCTCAGCTACTGTGTTACCTCATGGTCGCAGGCAAGCTCATCAGCAACTAAACCCCTAGAGAGGTTATACAATCGTGCAATAAAAATATTGGACAAAAGGCCGATAAGGTCACACCACTGTCACATCCTGACAAACCTGAACATGCTCCGTTTAGACAACTACATTGCATTTGCAGACGCCTGTCTTATCCACAAATGTTTACATCCGCTTAAGTTCTCTGTGACATGGTGCTACCGTTACAGGCCTTTGGATTGTCAGCCAGGAATAGCACTGCAGGGAACTGTTACGTATCGCACCGGAACACCTCCTCTGGCCAGACGTCCTTTTTTAAAAGGGAGCCAACATATGGAATGCGCCGCCTACTGAACTCAAAAAAGATCAAAATTGCAAACTTTTTTTCCTTTCTCTTATTTTTTATTTTTCCCCCTTTTTCTCCCCAATTGTACTTGGCCAATTACCCCACTCTTCCGAGCCATCCTGGTGGCTACTCCACCCCCTCTGCCGATCCGAGGAGGGCTGCAGACTACCACGTCTCCTCCGATACATGTGGAGTCGCCAGCCGCTTCTTTTCACCTGACAGTGAGGACTTTCACCAGGGGGATGTAGCACATGGGAGGATCACGCTATTCCCCCCCAGTCCCCCCTCCCCACTCAACAGGCACCTAGACTGACTAGAGGAGGCGCTGGTGCAGCGACCAGGACACATACAGTGTCTGTAGGGACGCCCAACCAAGCCGGAAGTAACACGTGATTCGAATCTGCAATCCCCCTGTTGGTAGGCAACAGAATAGACCACTACACTACCCGGATACCCCTAATTGCAAACATTTTAAAATTAAACCAAAGGAATTTTTAAAAATCAATCAGTCATGTGTAGGCATGGGGGGAGTAGGTATGTATATGTCAGGTCAACAGAATGTACCACACAGTTTAACTGTGTTGTCTGTAAGCATGTGTTGTCTGTTAAAGGCCCATGTAGGGATGGACACTGGAAAGTAGCAGCAGCTACAAATGCTGTGATGCACTGCATTGGATAATTGTGTAATTCTCTGTATAATGCATCCGTCCCTATCAAATAAACATTAAATGCAATGAATGAAATGAAATGAGAGAGAGGGAGAGACAGCGAGAGAGAGAGAGAGAGAGAAACTGAGCAAGGGAGAGACAGAGAGAGAGTGAAAGAGAGGGGGGTTTACCCTTATTTATTTCACCTGCTGCACTCCTTCAGCACCACACTAATGGCATTCCCAGAGGGCATGAGAGAATCTTGCAACCACGCTCTGTAGATTTAGACAATAGGCCCGCGCTACTGTGTTCACTCAAAACACAATACCCACCACCACCACACGGGCACATACCAAACCTGCATCCCACCTCAAATTACAACCCAACAGTGTGGACCTGCGAAGACAAGGTTTTATTTGGCATACTGCCAGCAGATGAAAAAGGACTGCAACGATAAGATGTTCTTCCATTTCAATGACGGTGCGATATGACGTCTACAGGTTTTATGGAGATGAGCACAGGTGGATGCATTTCATTAGTTTGCCTTACTGGCTTTAACAAAGGCAACAATAATTTTGGGGTTAGCCCAGTAAACGACCATCACAGTCCTGATGATCATTTCTGTTTAAGTTACTTCCATATATGGTGATGTGTAATAACTGCAGTTGTCTTGGAGTACCCCAATTCCCAGGAATTTGTTTGAATGAACAAACAAATGAAAAAAAAATAGCTCATTATTTGTTCATGGATGTTCAGGCATTACTTGTTGATTTAAATCGGCAATAGAAAATATAAAACAGGAAACTGTCTGCACAGAACCAACTACTTTTGCTAATAAGCATCAAACATCTGGTGAAGTGAAGAGACACGGAATTCTGAACGTCACTGTACCATATTCCATAACCACCACTAACCACCCGCTCTGGCTTCTTTAACACCCAGCTCGTCCCATAACTATGTACTGAAATATAAAAGTACAGCGAAGAGGCACCAGCACAAAGCCCTGCTGACAGAGCAGCTGACGGAGGATGTCATACCAGAGTCATGGCGCGAAACAAACCACCAGCACCTAACGCTGTGAGCTGGGCTAGGTGAACTACGCCTAGACTGTGAGTCTTGAAGACCAAGCTCCGCTTAAGAAAAAAAAATTAATCACATTTTTTGTGGCGGTGCCACTTTTCTTATCAGTTGTTACACGTGTGTCAGAGCCAGCTGTAACACCTCTGGTGTTGTAGGTGGGGCAGAATGAGGATGGCAACTGTAACGAGGGCACTTCGTTCCATCAGTGGTGTAGTCCTAAAAAAAGAAGTAGTGTACTACAGGGTCATGTGTCCCAGTCCCACTAGGGGGGTACGGGGGCATGGCCCCCCGAGAAATTTTTGAAGACTATAGTATAAATTTATGCAGTTTAACATATTTTGAGAGCAACAATAATCACTTATAACAACAATACATCACACTTATAAACAGGTCAAACCTGGTAGCCGAGGACAATTTTTGGTAGCCCAAAAATGGACACAAGAGAAGTCAATTTTTATTTTGTTTTGTTTACTAGTAATGTTATGAGAATCATTACATGACAGTGTATAATTTTCTCTAAAAAACAAATAATACAATTAAATAATACATTTACACATAGTCACTTTTACTACATCAGCTCATTGTCAATTTGTTTTGTTTATTAGTAACATTGAGTGTATCATTTTCTCCAAAAAAACAAACAAATAATAATACAATTAAGTAATTTATATAGTCACACGCTAAATGAGCTCAGTAAATTTTTTGTTTACATTTATACAGTCATTTATGCTATATTAGCTCAGTCAAACAGCTAAAATATGAAGACATTTTGGCTCATCTGCCAATGGCGTGTAATCTGAAAAAAATTCCCGGCCAAAAAACTGCATAAACTAAGGGAATTAAGCATACAGTCCACTTTAGAGTTGGCTAGCAATGTTAGCCTTGCTCACAATCATTTAACATGGTAGCTAGCTAATGTAACCGAGGGTTTGTAGATGTCGCCTATACGGTATGAAACTATAAAATAACAAATACGGAGGCTCCACTTTCACACGAGGACCACTTTATTTGGATTCTTCCCCAACAGTAAACTCCACCGCCACCACACTGCGTACAGCACTTCCGCTCTCTCTTCAGCCTTCAAAATAAGAGCTCAAGGCATATACTGTGGTTACAGCTTATAACAGGAACTTAAAATCACTCACGGCAAATCCAGAAAAATAGGTTACACTAATATTAACTTAAGGTTAGAAAAATGGCAAATGGCAATCCGAGCATTCGTATCTGCAGCGAAGAACAGCGTGGATGGAGCCTCTTAGTTCTACAAGTATGGCAGTGATTAAGTAATCTTATCATGCTATAGCAAATATCGATTATTTAGGTTCACTTGGGTGATATTCTTACTGTTCTCTTACGTCTGTGAAGTGTGAATGCCTCGAGAAGCTGCTCGAAGCAGAGCCTGGCGGTGACAGATCTCAATGTCAGAGGCGGGTCCAACCAACTGATTGGCTCATTTGGCTGAAACCATACTACTGAAAGGCTGCGATTCGCTCATAGTTACATCTGTTCCACGCTCTACTCAGTTTAACCCTTTGTGACCTGGGAGAGGTATGGAAAGCTAAAAATGACAGTAGGTTACGGGCTTGTTAAGCAGTTAAAAAGAGGGTATACCAAGGGTATACGCAAATATTGATCCTTAGAAGTCAGTATACGCACACAGGCCCGGGGAAAAGGTAAGTATACGGCGTATACGTGCGTATGGCCCCGACTACACCACTGCGTTACATGTGTGTCAGAGCCAGCTGTAACACCTCTGGTGTAGGTGGGGCAGAATGAGGATGGCAACTGCAACAAGGGCACTTCTTTACACATGTGTCAGAGCCAGCTGTAACACCTCTGGTGTTGTAGGTGGGGCATAATGAGGATGGCGACTGTAACAAGGGCACTTCTTTACACATGTGTCAGAGCCAGCTGTAACACCTCTGGTGTTGTAGGTGGGGCAGAATGAGGATGGCGACTGTAACAAGGGCACTTCATTACACATGTGTCAGAGCCAGCTGTGACACCTCTGGTGTTGTAGGTGGGGCATAATGAGGATGGCGACTGTAACAAGGGCACTTCATTACACATGTGTCAGAGCCAGCTGTGACACCTCTGGTGTTGTAGGTGGGGTAGAATGAAGATGGCTACTGTAACAAGGGCACTTCGTTACACGTGTGTCATAGCCAGCTGTAACACCTCTGGTGTTGTAGGTGGGGCAGAATGAGGATGGCGACTGTAACAAGGGCACTTCTTTACACATGTGTATGAGCCAGCTGTGACACCTCTGGTGTTGTAGGTGGGGCAGAATGAGGATGGCGACTGTAACAATGGCACTTCTTTACACATGTGTATGAGCCAGCTGTGACACCTCTGGTGTTGTAGGTGGGGCAGAATGAGGATGGCGACTGTAACAATGGCACTTCTTTACACATGTGAATGAGCCAGCTGTGGCACCTCTGGTGTTGTAGGTGGGGTAGAATGAAGATGGCGACTGTAACAAGGGCACTTCGTTACACATGTGTCATAGCCAGCTTTAACACCTCTGGTGTTGTAGGTGGGGCAGAATGAGGATGGCGACTGTAACGAGGGCACTTCATTACCAGTGACTGACAGCTTTTGCCTTGTAAATACTGCACAACTGGGTTGTTGTATTAATTACACTTTTAACGAACAACTTAACTATGCACTTTAATAATGGCACCTTGCACTTGCACTTGATTAGCAAGCTTCGCACAGAACATTTTGCACACTGCACATTTGCACATTTTGTATAAAATATTGACTATTGAAATATTTATTGACATTTCCAGATACTGAATATTTATTGAATATTTTCAATGGTGATTGATTGCTGTCTACTGGTAGGTGCTGTAGTGGGTACTCGGCTCCGCCTGACAGAGAATGCAGTTGGATTGGGCTCTGACAACACTGTTGTGCACGTTTGTTCATAACTGATGAACAACGGTTATTATCAAGTCCTGTTGAGTTTTGAGTAGTAACAGCTATGTGTTGCAATATCTTGGTATACAGTGTGTGCTGGTGCGTTAGTTTAGCGAACACTGTTTAAGTTGTTTGCATCAACACTTACCTGTCCTGTGTCTGCTGCAGGGTGTGAAGCCAAAAGAGCATCCAGGGATTCTCTTTTTACACATTTTTTTCTCTGCAGACCTAACTGTCCGCTGTAGTCTGTCTCGGTCCTGTTTGGTGGCCGATCTAAACCAGGCAGTGATGGGTGTGCAGAGGACAGACTGGACTGTTGCAGTGTAGAACTGCAGTTCCTGAGACAGGTTGAACATCTTGAACTGTTGGAGAACGTAGATCCTCTGCTGGGCCTTTTTGATGATTGTGTCTATGTTGGATGCCCACCTTGGGTCCTGGGTTATTGTGGAACCTGGAAATCTGTAGGTTTTCACCATAGACACTGTGCTATTGAGTATGGTGGGGGAAGGGGCAGTGCTGGGGGGCTCCTCCTAAAGTCCACTGTCATCTCCACTGTTTTGAGTGTGGTCAGCTCCAGGTTGTTATGGCCGCACCAGAGGGTCAGCTGATCAACCTCCCGTCTATATACAGACTTGTCACCATCCTGGATAAGGCCAATGATGCTTGTGTCGTCCGCAAACTTCAGGAGTTTAACAGACGGGTCACCTGAGGTGCAGTCATTTGTGTAGAGGGGAGAGCATACATCCCTGGCGGGTGCCAGTGCTGATTGTCCAGGTGCTGGATGTGATTTTCCACAGGCACATGTTTCTATCTGTCTGTGTTGCTGGTTAGGTCTCATTACCTGTATTGCTGCAATGCTTGTACTGCTGTGGTTGTTGTTTTCTTTTTGTTTTGTTTTGTTTTGGCGAATAAACACCGGTGGCACAGTGGTTAGCGTGGTTGCCTCACAGCAAGAAGGTTCTGGGTTTCAGCTCCGGGGTAGTCCAACCTCGGGGGTCATCCTGGGTCATCCTCTGTGTGGAGTTTGCATGTTCTCCCCGTGTCTGCGTGGGTTTCCTCCGGGGGCTCCAGTTTCCTCCCACAGTCCAAAGACATGTAGGTCAGGTGAATCACCCGTACTAAATTGTCCCTAGGTGTGAATGTGTGTGTGTGTGTGTGTGTGTGTGTGTGTGTGTGTGTGTGTGTGTGTGTGTGTGTGTGTGTGTGTGTGTGTGTGTCGGCCCTGTGTGATCAACTGGCGGCCTTTCCAGAGCGTCTCCCTGCCTACCGCCCAATGACTGCTGAGATAGGCTCCAGCATCCCCCGCAACCCTGAGAGCAGGATAAGCGGTTCGGCTAATGGATGGATGGATGAATAAACACCACATGGTTTTGGTACATCTTACTATCGCCTTGGCATGTCTTTCTATTGCACCATCCAGCCACTAACTGGTCATTCTAACAACAAAAAATAAATTAAAAAAATAAATACAAATACATATATATATATATATATATATATATATATATATATATATACACCCACATCTTCAGAAGGGGTTTTGTTTGATATATGGAGATAAAAAATCAGTGTTTGGCAGTAAACAATTCAAAGCTTTTTAACTGGAACCTTTTTGAAATAAAGCTTTCAGAAATGTGATTCCTGAAAGCAGGATAAGCGGTTAAAATAATGGATGGATTTCTGAAAGCTATCCGGGTCTGAGTGGATATAAATATGCAAACACTTGAATGTGCCTATTTACCAATTCAGTACATCAAACAAATGAACAGACACAAAATGCATTGTAATGCTCTGGTCTGCTCTGTAATGCAGCTGGAGGAGGAAGTGGACGGAGGTAGGTGAGCTGCAGGTATGGTTGCTCAGTAATCAGAGTCAACATGCAGGACACCGGGATGTAGTGGCGAGGCCAGTCATCCCCTTTCATCCCTGCCTCGGTACGAGAGCCTCACATCTGAATGTAACCATTCACAGCCGAGCTCATCAGTATTAATAGGCTGGTACCACTGTATTTAGACTTGATGCAGGCTTTATACCCGCCTAGCATTGACAGCAAATCCTCTGTGTGTGTTTAATAAATCGCAGCAGTTAGGTGGAATGGCTTAGTCTCAAGTCACCTAATGACTATATTATGAGCCGCGGCATTAAGAGGGATTAATACTAATCTTGGCTGTTTCAGTTTACCCTGGGCTAGAGGAGTGGGTGGGTTGAGAGGACAACACATCAGTGCATGCCCCCTACCCTCCCACCCACTAGCCAGTCAGCCAGCTCCCAAACAGTGCAAAAGTAAATTAATGAGGTGGTTTTGCATGCTGATTTCCATCAAGGAAAAGGGTGGTCTGACACACTATCTCTGGGGTTCGATGCTGTTTAGCTAGTCCTGGGAGGACTCATGAATCAGTCGACGCCCCTTTTCCATTCCTGACTAGCCTTGTGCTCTGTGCAGCTGGGACAAACACCCAAATAAATAGTGGCTAAGTCTAGATATACAGATCTGAAAGCCTCTCTGGTCCATCTGGACATGCAGTGCTAAGCCAAGAGAAGCCCCCACTCTTCTGGTCTAGGTTCGACTCATCTATAAGCAACAGTAGAAATACAGCATAGAACAAGGGTACAGGGTGACACCTGGCCATATACCATGGGTGGAGAAGTATATTTCTGCAGGACAATTATTAGATAAGCAAGACCAGAAACCACAATGATCACACTGTAAGAAGAAAAGTCTTCTGGTGCCTCAAGAAACTGCAAAATAAATAAAATGGGATAGAAACCTGTGGCAGATGGACAAGGCACACAACAAGGACTTTTAAACGTCTCCCATGTTTGATAACATGTCTTCCCGCGACACACACACATGTTCTGTTAACAAGCCTCAGTGTCATGTAACCCCGCCGCATGTGGCAGGCTGCCCTCGCCATGGCAACGCAGGGTGACTTCGAACAACAGAGGCTTGCATGGGACATTTCTGACCAGTGATGCCACACAGGCTCCACAGTGGGGAAACATTAAAGCCGATCAGGTTTATCCCCACTGGGACTCTGATATGCTCGACTCAAGAGTGGCTGGAGATGCCCCCGATCGGCTTAACAGACCAAGGCGACAACTGTCATAAATTACTCCCATGTGGGCCCGCATGTCTTCCATACTGTATCAGCTTTGGGAAAAATGCGGGGTCCACAGGGACAGGTTTGAGAGGGCATGTGGCATGGGGACAAGGGAGAACAATCTTTGGGAGACAATGCAGCAATGACAAGTACTTCTTTACCATCATGTAAAGGGGATGTCGCTAGGAGAGGGAGGAAGCTGTTTGCCTGTTAGCACACTTACTTCCAACGAACTCGTTGACAATCCCCCACCAATATCCATTATTCTTTTCTTTTGGACTTGGTTCAAAAATAATTAAAAATTCACATTCATAAACAGCATGGTGGCGCAGTGGTTAGCACGGCCACCTCACAGCAAGGAGGTCCTGGGTTCGAGCCCCGGGGTAGTCCAACCTTGGGGGTCGTCCCGGGTCGCCCTCTGTGTGGCGTTTGCATGTTCTCCCCGTGTCTGCATGGGTTTCCTCCCACAGTCCAAAGGCATGTAGTTCAGCTGACTCGGCCGTACTACATTGTCCCTAGGTATGAATGTGTGTGTGTCGGCCCTGAGATGCACTGGCAGCCTGTCCAGGGTGTCTCTCCGCCTGCCGCCCAATGACTGCTGGGACGGGCTCCAGCATCCCTGCAACCCTGAGTAGGATGAGCGACTTGGATAATGGATGAATGAATGGATTCATAAAAAGAAGCAAAACTTTAGCTTTCATGAGCATGAGCTCAAAGACAGCAATATTATTATCAATGCAGAGGGCAATAAGATAAAGGTTGAATTGTACTGGCCACTACGAACCTTTACCACATGTCAGCTAAGTGAACAGAATGTGGTTAAGTTCAGTCTCAAAAAACCTTTTGAAGAGAAAACAACATTCACTAAAAAAAAAGGCTCTCTTACACTTGAGTCACCTCTACTACCTTCCAGGAGAAGCAGGTTTCCTGGTTTCCCCCAGCATGTCCACTCGAGGAGAGGGGCTGAGTGCCTGAAGAGGAGGTACAAAAACCCTCTTCACTGCCGTACACATGGCAGCTCACTTCTAGCGATATAGAAAATGCACTTCCCTGGGGCTTGCTGTTTGTCATAAAACATCTCTCAGCACATAATTTAACCAATATGGAGAGGGGAAAAAGAGGGGAGAAAAAAAGAATACAAACATAATTTACAAAAGTGGCGCTGGAGTCTAATACTGAGGCTGTTTGCCAGAAGTGCAGTAATTCTAAACCGTGCAGTGGTAAGTGGCTCCTTAAAGAATACTGTGGGGTAATGTCAGACAGCTGAGCAAATGGGATGGGGTCCAGAGAGTGCATTATCTTTATGAAATCATGACAACGTCCTGTACTGATCGCGACAGAGGCCTTGGTATTTGTAAACACTTTGGTCTGCTCTCACAAGAGAATGCTGGTCAAGAAAAACATAAAGTACATTGTGGAGAAAAGCAGTGGAGCTGTGGCCTCTCTCTTCTCATTTAAGCTCTACCTCCAGTGCTGGAGTTGAAATGCTCGCTTCTATCTGTGCAGACGATGGACTCATTTCATGGAACGGTGGTGGATTTCACCATCGGAAGTCCAACAGCAGTACTCCATGTGGAAAATCACAAGTGCGAGGATCCAAAAATACATAGTACATATCTTCATGTTCTTGGAAACTGTCCTTCAAAGCCTACCTGCCATTTCCTTTGTGCTACGTGATTCTACAGGCCTACACATTACACTGGGGAACAAGGAGTCCCCATGAGGACTGCATGCCAATGTGCCCATGGTCACCAACAATATACTTCAGCGGGAGAAAGATCAGCAATGCTCTGCACTGGCACAAGGAGTATCTAGTATCCGCTTGACTGGGCCATGTGGTGCGATACATCAGTGGATCCCCGGGCCCAACAGCAAGACAACTTTGCTTACGTTGCAGGCTTTACATGGATTAGCTCCAAACCACAAAATGGTGGGCCTCACACTACTCCACATTTATAGACTTTAGAAATTAAATGGAACAATGCCAGTGTCAACATGTTAAAGGTTTCTGTACTAAACTGTACCAGGTTAAAGTCACAGGGACCACAACAACAAGCCCGTCTCCCCATCTACAGACAACACCTACAGTCAAGGAGAGAGGTCTCACACATGTGCTAAACACAATATAATCAAATTATTTCCCTGGTTTGTTGTTTGGGCTTTCAAACGTGGATGAATTCTTTCCCATAATGTTGGGTTTCTGCAGTGCAATGCGTCTCCATCGCGCCCAGCTCGTTCTGCACACGCAAGGCTGCGCCTATCCAATCCGACTGGCATCACGGCCATGGAATGCTGAAGTCCACATTTTTCCCATTCAACAAGGAAAAACGGCCTTTCAAAGCCAATCAGCTAGAAATGTTGCTTTGTTTTTATTTTCGACTGAACTTCCTGGAACCTATTATGGAGCTGTCAGGGATGTATATTTAGCTATGGCAACACAGGGCCTCCTCGCCCCCTTGCGCCACTGGTCATGTCACCTCTGATAAACAGAAAAACAATTGGTTATCCCTTTTGTCACCTTAAAAGAAAATGGCCGTGGGCGTGTGTGTGTGTGTGTGTGTGTGTGTGTGTGTGTGTGTGTGTGTGTGTGTCTGTTTGTTCAAGTGAGAGACACTGCATGCGTGACAAGGACGGAACATCTCTGAGCACAAATGTAGTTTATGAATAATTCTACGCCACACATCCACCCAGACTCTCCAGACTGGAGCGCCGACTCCCGCCGGCGTTTGCAACACAAGACAGACAGCGAGCGGCCTACAACGGAGGATACCACCAACTGCAACCTCTCCGTCTCTTGACATCATAGGATTATCTACTATTCAGCTCTAAATCTGGGGCTCAAACTTGAAGAAATAGCATTAATCGTTGACGTTAAAATATATTTCAGTCATGCAGATAGAAATACTTGAGACACTACCTTAAAAAAAACGCCCACTAGGAACAAGACAGACAGCTTGATGAGAAAGTTCATTTAAAGGTTTACCAATCAAACATGTCATAAAGCGTCCTACAGACGTGTGAGTTGACTGTCTGTGCTGCTTGAGACGATCATCTTCACATGCTTATGTTGGCATGCGAGTCTCCAAGATAAAATAATTTGTCTGCGTATCATTGGCGAGGGCTTTCAGCTGACCTGAGGCTGAATCTGATCTTGTACTACCTGAAAACCTTTTTCACCACGCTAATCATTTCTAATCCAGATCAAGACCACAACAAGAGAGCGATTCACTTTTCACGCTGGACTCTTCCAACACCCGCTTGTGGACGTTTGGGCCTACCTGCAGCCTGCCGCGTTTCCCTTTTGTGAGGGACGTTTATTTTCCCTGGGCTTGGTGGAGGCCAGTGTCGTGCATGTTGCTTCTATATAAAGAGCAGACCTATATATCTGTGGTGTTGAGTTCGGAGGAATCTGTGCTTTGAGCCCCGGATTAGTGTGACCTACACTTGACTCAACAGTAACAGCGATGCCCGCTGGTTCACAAGTTCATTCCCCCCTTGACCCCAGTGTCTGAGCTCCACCACTCCCCAACCCCATGTCTGCTAGTTTAACCCACTCTCCACAAAGTCAGGGCACACTTCCCCAGTGCTCTTGCAGTGCTCCTGCATCGTAAATTCAAGAACTTCATCCTGACACTCATGACCTGCTCTGCTCCACCCAGTTTAGCCAGGACTTGTTACCGTTTCAAGCTAACATGGGCTCATCTGCACGGCTGGGATGGCTGCACGGGGCCTGGTCAGACTAGAAAGGGAGGGGCGGAGGGCCTTTAAATGAAATACAGCGCCCCTCTCGCAGAGGGATTATGAACTACAGCAGACAAACCTGGGGTTAAATTCTTTAACTGCGTTTAACTACACGGCCATCACCGCTGGCTGCTGGGAGCCAAGCAGGAGACTTTCAGTGAGGAGCTGGCCTGCATTGTTTGTTTTGTTTTGGTTTTTCAATAATGTCATGTTAGCATGCGTCACCTAGGAGCCCATCATTCTAATTCCCCACACCCTTCATAACAAGTCCATCTGTAAGCCGCACCTCTCTGCTTAAGTGTTGCCATCAATCCAGAGCCGTGACAAGCAGAACGCGGGGCAGAAGGAGGGAAGCAGGAGGGAAGCGGGGAACCATCGCGGCTGTATATATCCGCCAGTCTATTTTGCTTTCGGACCAATCAACACCTTCTCGTTGTCCCAGGTTGTTAACATGTCCACTCGTCAGCTGCACTGGGCCGCACCGGCCGAGTCGGCTCCCTCCCCTGTCAACAAGGCGGCTTTTGTTGAAATTTTTAATCGGTGGTGTTGATCCCCATCTATTTTGGAAGGGGGCACGTCACGAGTTTAAAGCGATCTGGCCACATGTGTCACTTCTTTTTGATTCAGTGTTTATGCTGTGAAACGCAGGCAGTTGTTTAATCACCCACCTAACCCCAAAACCCCCCCACACACCCCATCTGCGTTCATGTCCCACCCAGACACCCATCCAACTGCCATAATCCTCCTTGGTCCTCCTGAAGAAAGTTTTGACCCAGGTCACCTTTGGCACAGGCCCTGCTGCAGGCCGGATCCAGGAATTCTGGTTTTAATTTTGGATGATCACTTAAATGCATCACCCACCGTGCTCGTGCTCCGTGCTGGGAACATGAAGGACATGACAACCTGAAGATGCTTTGTTGGGCAAATTTCATAGATTAAAAAAAAATCTAGTATTTGTCTCGGCGAATACACTGAGTAAGGAAGGAAACGAGGGAAACCTTCTTATCATCAACACCATCAACCTCCATCTGTAAGACTCCAGGGGGCTTCAGTTACCCTCAACAGCTTTGTCATCTCTGAAATATCAATTAGAAGCCCAAATTACAACATATCAAATCAAATATCCCAGCATGCCACCACCCTAATTAGGATAAGCAGTTTGGATAATGGGTGGATGGACGGAAAATCCAATATTCATTTACTAAATTGTTAACTGAACGAGTAACCCAAAACGGCTAAAACCACGTCTCATACACAACACTAGACATGTTGAGCTACACTAGGTTTTTCTTTGGTAAAACACAAACACATTTCACCATATTACCTAGTACAACAATCAAACACCATCATCAACTGCTCTGAGGAGCCAACAGCACAGAGACTTTCCTGTTTGTATTTACTTGTTTGCATTCACTTGCTAGTATCAATGAAAGTGGCGACGCAATCTCATTATTTCCTTCCTACACCATAAACACTCATTACCGCTTTGGTGAAGTTGGACTGCAAGCATGTGCACGGCACACTACCAGCGGTCACACCTCGCTAACTAACTTAGTTACTAAACTTGCTAACTTAGTAACTAACTTAGCAACTAACTTAGTTACTAACTTGGTAACATAGTAACTTAGTTATTAACTTAGAAACTAACTTAGTACTAAAGTACTTAAGTTAGTAGGTAACTAAGTTAGTAACTAACAACTAACTTAGTAACAAAGTTAGTAACTAAGTTGGTTATTAAGTTACAAAGTTACTTACTAAGTTAGTAACTAAGTTAGTAACTTAGTACTAAAGTTCTTAAGTTAGTAAGTAACTCAGTAACTAACAACTAACGTAGTAACGAAGTTAGTAACTAAGTTGGTTATTAAGTTACAAAGTTACTTACTAAGTTAGTAACTAAGTTAGTAACTTAGTACTAAAGTACTTAAGTTAGTAAGTAACTCAGTAACTAACAACTAACTTAGTAACGAAGTTAGTAACTTACTAAGTTGGTTACGAAGTTAAAAAGTTAGTTACTAACTTATTTTGCTAAGTTAGTTACTAAGTTAGTAACTAAGTTACTGCATTTGAGCATAAAGAGGAAAAGGATAGTAAGGTCCATCTTGGTCAACTCTATATTTTAGATTGTAAAAGTAAAATAGATTGTAAACTCAAAGGCTGTTTTTAAAACTGTTATCAAAAGGTATGCGAAAAACAGGAACTGAATGAACAGTCCAAGAAAAAAGCCCATTTGATGTCAGTGGTTGTACCACATGGTAGTATTGACTTAAACCAGGGGTTTCAAAGTGTAAGACAGTGAGCCTCCCGTCAGAGAACATCAAGTCACCTGAGCCTCTCCCATCTTAATACAAGGCATGATGATGATGATGATGATGATAACAACAACAACAACAACAACAACAACAACAACAATAATAATCCACCGTTTTAAAATAAAAGGGTTGCAACTATAAAGGGTTTGAAAATGTATATTCTGAACACTCGGTCCTAATACAATGTCCCATGTGTTCAAAAAAAAATCAATAAAAGTGGTTAAGAATATATAGGTCAATCCCTATTTGTGCGTGTTAAAATTGAACACATATCTGTTACCTTTTAACAAAACAGAACAGAGAAAATGAAAATGTGGTGCGCCATGTTGCTTCCTGAGACCATGCTTAAGGGCTTATCCTGACCTGTTAAGTTTAAAATGCACTCTGGGAAAAATACACATTGTTCACTCTTCACACCTCTTTACCAACCACACATGGTTGGTAAAGAGGTGTAGAAATGAGCATGGCAGCATCGGCGGTCCCAGTCCAAGAAAACCCCAACTTTAAATATAAATCATACTTTCTGCGCCTTCTGCTGGGTTCAGACGTTTTCTTGTATTTCCTTGGAGTTTTTTTTCCACACCTCCCCTGAAACTCTTTGGCGCCCCCCAGGGGAGGTGGGCTTCAAACTTTGAAAACCACTGCTTTAAACAAATGTATTGTTTACCAACTAGGGAGGAAGAGAAAAAATATAGAAATGAATTCCATGTTCAGTGCTGGTGAGCATGCACGTATCTCTGGGAATGCAGGTTTGAAACTAGCATGCGATGCAATGCCTATCTAATTGGATATGTGTATTAGAATGTTCGTGGTCACACTGCCCTTATGGGGCATGAAATAACAAGCAGCTGTGTGTGTCAAGAGACGTTGTGTGTGTGCATGTGCATGTATGTGTATGTGGGAGGGACAGCTGTCGAGAGGTTTATTAACCCAGTCCATCAAGGCAGTCTGGGATTCACACTGGGACGCCCGAGGCTTAAGGATGTGAGCACCACACAAGCAAGACAGTGCCTCCCCGCAATACTAATATTGGCCCTTATTTTCTACAACAAAAGCCCCCCACCCACCAACTCCTTTATACCGGGACTGCTTCCAGAACAAGTGGACTGTACAGTTTGATTTCACCAGCTTTTCTCTCCTACTGAAGAGATTATCAACACCAGCCCCCGACGCCTTCTCCAGCACTTTCCATGGCCAAAGTAATCACTTCGTAAACAATGTCTGTTCAATGCAACCGATTGGTCGGCCAGTCTGAAAACTACGTTGTGCAACCTTATGATATGTGCCTGTCAATATGGAACGACAGGGCTCTGTCACAGGTGTGTCACCATCGGAGGAGGGAGACTATATTTATTTGCCCCACACTATCACAAGCATACTGTACAACAAATGGGGTGATAAAATGACAGCAAGCAGGGACGGTGACGGTCCACACGACAGCTCCCACCCAGCACCAGCTACAGCTAAACTGCAGCTCCGTGGAATCTGCATTCCTAGCTTTATTTATGTTGGGTTGTTTTCCTGCAGCAAGTGTTCATAACATGGTCGTATAAACATGACTTACTTCCCTGCAGTCTGTGAGGACTTTTAACAGGGCAATAACACTGCCAAAGAGAGTGAAAGACAGACGATACTGACACTAAATCAGAGATGTACGATGGCAGGAGACACCAGAAATCCAACCAGTATTTTCTTAGCTCTGGTGTCAAACTATTTCAAATTCAACTGTTCACTTCAGCCAAAGTAACCGACGGGTAATCACTGTCTGTGACCACGATCAGCTACATACTTCATATTCTGGCCTGATTTGCTTAAGTAATTGGATATATGTTACCGAACCCCATGGCCAATGAGCCTGGAGGCGAGAAAGTATTCTGCAGTGAATTAGGCATACTAATCCACTTCTTAGCATCAGTCCCACAAGATTAACCGGGACATTGTCTTTGCCACAGACTTGAAGTCATTCAAGAAACAAAGCCATTAAAAAAGCACTGAATGTCATGCCTAGAAAACGCCTTGCTAAAAGGCAAGAGTCCATAGTCTGTGTGGAGCCAGCCATACGCACACATCAACTACAGGCCATGTCAACAAAAGTGAGGTGGCCTCTTTGTCTAAAACAGTTCCAGCCTTGTATGGGGGCTAAACTTAGGGACACGCTCATTTACACATTGAAAGGCAACACTTGGCACCTCCAGAAATTGTCAATAGAAGCTTGCATTGTCAGTCTTGCCATCAAAGTGTCGCCATGCGTGGCCCGTGAGGCTGTTTTTAGACCGGGTCTCAAGTGAGGAGATGGCACAAGAGGCAGAGGTGTTGAAACAGCCCAAACCCTACCTTAATACCACCACCCCTCCTTTCTGAGAGGGTTCTGGGCCCACCATGAGGAACCATTAAAGTCCAAATGAATTTCAAAACCAATTACATCAAGGTTGAACAAATGAGACGGAGAGAGGCCTGTCTTCTATCGAACCCCAATTACCACCTCATAATAATATGCTTAACAGAACATTAAAACACAAGCCAGGCGGCGCAGAGGAAAACACTAAATCCTCACCGACAGTTTTCAGCTGACAACGTAGATTAGATAGAGTCTAGACCTGATTTAACTAATCCAGTCTACGCTCTGTGGGTCAAGGCTACCACTAGTGGACTGGAAACGGCTCTCACCCCCGTGTATATTTTCACTGGCGCTACCAGATAAAATAAAAATAACCATTTCTTCACACATTTCAGTAATTAATAACCATAAAAGCGGGACCAGCCAAAGCCATAATTGGCTTATTACATAATTGAAAATACTGACCTGGATCTGTAGCCTTAGGGAAAATGAATACAAACAAATTCATGGGTGTGAGGACGGTACCGATACATGGATGGTAAACTGCTCAAGTCATCCACTGTGGAAATACATTAACTGGACTTGATGAGGCTGACAACAGCACATGGGAGAAGATAACTAAACAGTCACGAAGAACTCAAACGCAACAAGATAAGCTTGTCCCCGAGGTGAAAACCGGTAAAACCAGAATCTTCTTTTCAATCACTGGCCCTACTTGACTATTAACAAATCAAGTGGCCGGACTCGAGGCTTTACAAGAACCCTGGCAAAACGGCATTTTCATCTGCCTATCCATGGCAGGGTCAAATGATCAATATCATGGAAAACCCTCACCAACGTGGTGAAGCATTTGAGGACCCATGATAAGTAAGGACAATGATCTCTGAGGGAGGTCATAACTGATGATGATGATGATCAAGGTCAATTAGCCAGATATATTTGCACAGTGGTGACACTAACTAAGCATCAAGGGTTGGGTGTCATTGTTTCTAAAAGAGAAACACAACATCAGCGCATGAGAAGTAGCCATGTCATGTCAAGTCATATTCAAATTATAAAAAGCCTCGAGTAACCAGACTAAAGGGAAAACAGTCCAGTCATACACCATTAAGAATGCTGACTGTTTCTCAATAAACTGCATTTCTGCATTCTTTCCACAGCTATAACTATTAGAAATTAGATTTTTTTTTCAGGCAAATTCAGAGGTATATGTGGAGAACTACCCTGTAGGGGCAGATGGCTTTACCAAGAGGGCAAAGCAAATTTCCTCCCTTGAGTGTGCTCTCCTCCAACACCACTCTTTTGGGGCTCACATGGGGCTAGTTTATGTTGCTCACGTCTTGCCCGCTGTTCCTGTCAGCACATCCGGATGCTCCATGGCACCCTCGACACTCTCATCAGTCAACCCCCCCATGCCTGAGCCAGTGCCTCCCCCACCAACAGATACCCAAGCCAGCATGATTAATGGCCCTGTACTGGGACTCTCCATCCACTCAGCACATTGTTGAGAGGCTCTGAGACAGGACAACAGTTGCATCTCCTCTTCACACAGGGCCTAAGCCCTGCCTGTCAGTCCCCGGTTAGGACACCGTTAACTGGCCAGATTTACAGCTACTAACCAGCACTAGGTGGCAGCCTGTCTGGGGAGGGAAACTCCCTCTGATTAATCATACTCTGTTTGACGGGCACTTTTATCACTTGTGGGCCAAAGGACTAACACCGCACGACACCAAAATAATCCAAGAGAGCTCACATCAACTGCCGCTACTGACACATTAAATAATGCAGCTGCTGCCTAAAAGGGACATTTGTTTTGTTAAGCAAGGAAAGGCCAAACTGAGTGACTCTTAACATCCACGCTGTGACCCACTTTGAAAACCCGAGTCCTCTCCACATTCATTTTTTCTCCTGGACCGACACCGCTCTGCAGCGTGGTCCCACTTTTACCAGTGGACAAGTATAGAAAGTTTCCAGCTTTTCCCAATGGACAGGGACAGGTGACAGAGTACGGACACCTATCCCTGTAGGGATCCTGTTGACATCACAATACTTTGCTATCACCAAAATCCTAAATTAATCTCCAATGTAAATACTGAGAGCTGAACATGTGTGCCCTGAAATGATGACATAATTATTTGAATCTAGCTGAATAAGAAACAAACTAACCTGCAGTATCGACATACAGTAAGAGGACAGGTCTGCAGGACAGTACTCGCAGCCTGATCAAAACATTAAGTGATGGGGGCGCCCCGGTGGCTCACCTGGTAGAGGGGTACCACGCAAGGCTGAGTCCTTACCGCAGCAGCCCTGGGTTCGAATCTGGCCCGGGGCCTTTACTGCATGTCATCCCCTCTCTTTCCCCTGCCTTTCCTGTCTCTCTTAACTGTCACCATCAAATTAAGGTGCAAAATGCCAAAATATATAAATAATTCTTAGAAAACCTGAAGTGATAACAGCAACAAAAGCTTCAATAACGCCTCTTTGCTGTACCCACAGGTGAGTCTACCCTGTAAGTAACATGAATATGAAACAGAGTGAAAAACACAGGGGGCAGATGGAAAGTGAGAAATGTGATAAAGGAAAGTGGGATTGTTTGAGATATCGCCCTTTTGGGCTTCGGTGGCCTGTTATCTCGCTGACATTCACAGGGATCTAAGTGCTCCCTGTCAAACGCTTGAAATGTCTTTACCGTTTTATCCATTACCCAGAAAGCAACAGAAACACTATTAAGGCATAAAAACATATTGTGTTTGACCTGTATTAAAGCGGAACTGGGAACTGGAGTACACATCAGACAGACTCTCCTTCTAACTGAATGTCTTCATGAGTAAACATATTTGCATAAGTGGGTGAGTGGTGTGATTTACTGCTTTCCCTCCACGGCATTTGCCAGTTGCGTTCTGCCGCTTCAGTTCAGAGTGACATAGTATGTGTGAATATCGGGTGACAAAAGAGTGTGTGTGTGTGTGTGTGGGGGGGGGGGGGTTAGTAAATTACCAAATGCAGAGGCTGCAGCACTCAGACAGCTAGGCAGGGTTTGCCAAGGTGAAAATAGGACCCTATTGGGGTGGACTGGACGATTCTTTGGCATCCAAATGTTGGCAAGGTATCATGATGACATCATAACGGCCATATTCTTATGGCGGCAATATAGGCCAACACTGAATGCCATGGAATGAATGCCTGATAAAATAGAAAAAAAGCCTGACAAGAACTGACACCAACAGCATGTGAGCCAAACAGTCTGTCATCTGTAATCTTGCAGACATAGATTACAACCATGTACGTATAGGTGAACAGTAAATCATTCACCATCACATCCATAGTTCCTCTTTTATTTTCTCACTCGTTCCCTTTCAGTTATCATTCACTCTTCTCCAGTTCTATCCATTACTTTGTATTATTTATTTATTTGTATTCCCCCCCCCCTTTTTCTCCCCGGTTGTAATTGGCAAATTACCCCACTCCTCCAAACCGCCCCGGTTGCTGCCCCACCCCTTCTGCTGATCCAGGGAGGGCTGCAGACTACCACATGCCTCCTCCCATACATGTGGAGTCACCAGCTGCTTCTTTTCACCTGACAGTGAGGAGTTTCACCAGGGGGATGTAGTGCGTGGGAGGTTCACACTATTCCCCCCAGTTCCCCCTCCCCACCCCTCCACCCCAAACAGGCATCCCAACCAACCAGAGGAGGTGCTACTGCAGCGACCAGGACACACACCCACATCCAGCTTCCCACCTGCAGACACGGCCAATTGTGTCTGTGGGACACCCGACCAAGCCAGAGATAACATGGGGATTCGAACCGCCAATCTCCGTGTTGGTAGGCAACGGAATAGACCGCCACGCTACCCAGACACCCACTTTGTATTGTTTAGAGTGAGTTATATATGTAGGAACATGGTTTGTTCGAAGAAAAAGAGTACAGTAGGGTCTCTCGGAAGCCTGGCCACATCTGTCTGAGCACAGCTGGAACGCCAAGCTGAGAGAAGACACACACAGAAACACACAAACATACAAACCCACAACCCTAAAATGAGATTAAAAGCGTGCATGTGTGTGCGACTGACAAATGAGAAGAGATTCATGAGGTTGTCAGTAGTCCATTCATTAGAATGGTTCAAAAAGAGAATTAAAGAGAAAATGTTTTTCAAAGAAAAGATTGCATATGATAAATCTTAAATGTTTGAGCCAAAAATAACAAAAAAGATTCTCCGCATCCTATTTTTATTGATCCCGCACAAAATTATCTTGGTATTGTCCTCTGCCTGGGGGATGGCAGGATAATTATTAGAAAGGTCAGTAGGAGAGTAATCAAATCATCCTTCACCGCATTCCTCCTGTAAATCCACCGCCATGCCCCCTGATATCCACCTCTGGTGGCTGATATCCACCTCTGGTGGCTGGCTGGTGATTCCATGCAATTAGAGGTGTGCTTGTGAATTTCGTTAGTGTTTGGGAAAAAAAGGGGGGAAGGCTGTCAGTCAAAAGGCCTCTCTGGCTTTAGATCTGTTGGGTGTCGGAATCTCTAAACCTGTATTTGTATGAATAAAAATGAAGGGATTTAAGGCTGACTCCTTCCTCTGCAGACTTGTCAAAATCTGACCTTCCGTATAAAAGAAGGGGTTTATACGGATGCGGGTGGAGGAAAAAAAGAATTTAAGATTTAAAAGGCTGAGGCTCAGACTGACTTCTGCATAACAAAAGGTAGAGCAGAGAAACACTGGCGAGCATGAGAGAGAATAAAATACGTGTCTGAATGAATTGCTGTACTCCGCGCTCTCTTACTCTCTGAGGTATAGTCCACCAATAACACAAATCCACAGAATTATTCAACGGAGGATTGAGGAAGATTTGTCTGTTTGATGTAGATCGTATATGGAACGCCAGCTCGCCAATGTCATGTGACAGACAGAAGACTCAATCTACAGTTTAGAAAATATGCTTCACAGATTAGGAAAGCCCAAATCACCAATACGCTTAGCTAGTACAAGTTCAGATACAAGCAGTTTCTATTGCAATAAGGACACAACGGGCATTTTTTCGTCATTACTTGGCTGTTTGTATCCCAGACAAATCACACCCACATGACTAGTCCCGTCATCTAAAGCCCACATGACTAGCCCCATCATCGCTAAAGCCACTTACCCAGTAAATGTTTAGTGTGTGGTAACTTGACTGGCACCACCACTTAACCCATATCACACTAGATGATATGCCACACAAAAACAACTTAACTACAAAAACTACTTCAATACATATTCAGAGGGGCGTCCGGGTAGCGTAGCGGTCTATTCCGCTGCCTACCAACATGGGGATCGCTGGTTCGAATCCCCGTGTTACCTCCAGCTTGGTCAGTCGTCCTTACAATTGGCCGTGTCTGCAGGTGGGAAGCCGGATGTGGGTATGTGTCCTGGTCGCTGCACTAGCGCCTCCTCTGGTTGGTCAGGGCGCCTGTTCAGGGGGGAGGGGGAACTGGGGGGAATAGCGTGATCCTCCTACACGCTACGTCCCCCTGGCGAAACTCCTCACTGTCAGGTGAAAAGAAGTAGCTGGAGACTCCACAAGTATTGGAGGAGGCATGTGATAGTCTGCAGCCCTCCCCGGATCAGCAGAGGGGGTGGAGCAGCACCTGGGACGGCTCAGGAGAGTGGGGTAATTGGCCAAGACAGTTGAGGAGAAAAAGGGGGCAAAATCCCCCCCAAAAAAGAAAAAAAAAATACATATTCAAAGGCGCGATAACTGAATTAGCAGTAATAGATGGTGTCATACCCATGCTGAAAACCAAATAAAATGAACGTTTCCACTCAGCTTTAAATAAATTGGACTTGAAAAACTCAATATTTGTGTCCTGCTCGGTTGTGTGTTCATTCTCAACCAGGGAGCGCCATCTCATTGGGATTTTGGGGGGAAAAGGACCATGGTTTTTAGAGTTTGCAACAAGAGGTCTGGATTTAAAAGACCGATGCTGGCCTCAACGCTGAGGAAAGCACTCGATTATATGGGTCTAACTGAGCAGAGGGATGGCACATTAGGGCCGACACAAAACACACCGTGTAAATACGTGGCATGAGCCATGCTTGGGCCGGGGCAAGGTGGAACAGCGGGACCCCGACACATGTTCCACTACTTGCGCAACTTCTTTAACTCTTTGTCTGGAAATCACCAGAAAACCCTCTGTGTTTCTGAAATTGTAGAAAACTTCTTTTTCCCCTTTTCAGAAGAAGAGACAACACTTCCTTTCCCAGAACAATTTATCTCTCTGCCTGACAAGACTCCCGGCTATATTTACCCAACTAAAATCGCAGATCATATACTTCCAGCTGCACTGCTGTCCAGCACCATGGCACATGGTGCTGCCAATCACAGCGGGCAGAACAGAGCACAGCGCACGGAATAATGGGCCCTCCAACAATGGAGTGAGAGAGAGCACAAGAGAGGGGGAGAGGACACGAGATTGAGAGAGGACATGAGATTGAGGAAGTGAGAGAGAGAGAGAGAGAGAGAGAGAGAGAGAGAGAGAGAGAGAGAGAGAGAGAGAGAGAGAGAGAGAGAGAGAGAGAGAGACAGGGAGAGAGAGACAGGGAGAGGTGGGGGGAAGGCAAAAAGAAAGAGAGGGGCTGAGAAATCTTGAGAGGACTAATCCACACTTCCTTTGCTGGTTGGATTGTGTTGTTAGAGGAGGGAACTGATACACACCATAGTGAATGCCATTACTGGACTTTCTGCCATTACTGGACTCTCACTAAGCAGACAGATGGTGCACTGCAAACTCTCGCCACACTGGCACAAAACAGCCAAACCATTTCAAACCGAAAGACTCGTGTACCTGTGTGAACGAAGAGCGACGGAGAGCTCTGTTAGATTGTTATCAAGCAGGAAAACCAATGACTGCTCACTTTGTCCGGCACAGATGCCAGATCTGGTCATGGTCACAGCATAGAGGGAGTGTTAAATGGGGGCGTCGGCCCAAGGATGAAAAAATAATGAAAATGTCTTTGTGAACAGTGCCATTACTCAATATTAATATCATCAAAAACAACCATACATTGCCACGTTCAAACTAAGGAAGCCAGGTAAAAGATAAATTTACTTCCATAAAGACTGAATACAACAGTAGGGGAATTTGTGTAGGTGGGGATTAACGGGAAAAAAACTCACTGCCTGATGCTAGTTATGCAGCACTAACAAGGCTGTTGGTGAACTGAGGGCTGGAGGGGAGAGGGGTGGCATTTGGGGGAGGCAGATTCCTCGCAGGCCCCTGGCGCAGCCGCGCCTGTCCATCTCCCAGCAGCAGATGCATTCCCAGGAGTGCTGGCCCTGTGGAGGTGGGGGCTGAGACCCATGGCTGTGGGGCTACATGGGGCCGCATCCTTCTCGCTGCACATAGCTGGTAAAACTAGAATTGGAAGGCTTTGGGACCTGGCAGGGCCTCTCCATTGCAAAGGCATGACAAAACACCGAGCTGACCACAGAGCTGGCGTGGTCGACGGAGGGGCTGTCAGCTCGTCCCACTCCACTTACACATGCTGGCACCCTCAAATGATCACTCAGTGTGAATGGTGACAGAGTGATGGTCTACAGAGAGGTCATGCTCACTCTTAACCCCTTACATCCAAGTGAGGCGGAGCGGGAACTTATTTCAGTAATAGTGATACAAAAAGCAAAATAACAATCAGCAATTGAAGATGATTAAGCAACAAGACTAGGTCCATACATGGTGATATGGTTAACCTACGTTTGAGGAAAAAAAGGTTATAAATGCAGTTACAAGACCAATACTTTCCACTCATATCTTGGGATGTTTGATTTGAAAGAGAACTTAAGGGAAGAGGGGGTCCATTCGTTGTGTTTTTGTGGTTTCGAAATCATTCTGTGGCCTCCCATTAGTGTTCCCTATATATTCAAAGTCGAAAAATCAAAGTTTGGTTGAAGTATGTATGTTTTAGCATCAAATGCTATCTTCCCTGAGCCCTTCTAAAACATTTTCCCTGGTAGGGCTGTCCCGAATACCACTGTTCGGGCTCCGAAGCTTCGGTAGTGATCATCAGCGAATACTCGGCGCTCCGGGGGGGTGGGGGGGGGATGACTCTGTAAGCGTTCAGCCAGACATTTCTCTGTTGTTGGCTGAGATGGATGGCACAGCAGTACACCATGTGTCTTTCGGTTTAATTTAATATATTAATTGTTAAGGATTGTGTTATTCTACAGTATGGTTGTTTGTATTATTTGTCAATAAAAACATTTTCCAACAGGGTTGGTGTGTTTTATGCATGTTTCTAATCGAGGGCTTTACTTGAACGAGGTCATATCTATGCACTTTTTGTTACATAACAGATTGCGACAATTTTTCCTTATCGTGGATAAATGATAGCTCTACATAAATGCTCATTCTAATAGGCTCCAAATCCAAGACAACACCCGAGAAAGCCCCGTGAAACAAAAGCGCAGAAACAGCATAATAGTGCAAACAAATTCAAGATTTGTACTTATAAGATTTATATTTATTCATAATTTCTTTATTGTCCTTTCTCAGTACTCGCATACATTGAAATGAAATGTGTCCTCTACATTTAACCCTTCCTATACACGAGGAACAGTGGGCGGGGCAACTCCTGTTCCACATTCCGTCAACGATTAGCCTCATGCCCCTTTTCCACTACATGGTACTGGCTCAACTCGACCCGCAGAGTGTCGTTTTCCATCACCGTAACAGTACCCCCTCAGTGTAGCTGGTCTGCATTGACTTTGGTACCCGCTCCACTTTTTTTGGAACCTCGACAAAGGTGACACCAGAAAAGTGGTAACAGTTACCAAAATGCCGGTACTTTCCAGTCATGGAAAACGAAAAAGTTGAGTTGAGTTGAGCCGGTACCATGGAGTGGAAAAGGGGCATATGTGGCTTCATGAACATGGCTTCAACTGAGTTTACTTAGTCTAATGGCATGGATCAAACACTCCTACATCAAAGAGAGAACAAAAGATCACTTCTGGGATTTTTTTTTTTCCTCAAAAAACTTGGAAACTATAGCAGTATTTTCTCACTTCCATGGAACTGTTCTAACCACAACCCACCATGTGTGTTGTTGTTTGTCAACAACAAATGATCATGCGCAAAAAGTACACAATCATACCGATTGGGACAGTCAGACTCAACTGTTTATATGGCTAGTTATATGGCTACTCAAAAGGTGTACACCACTTCCTTTCATCAAATAAAATTTTCAAAATCCGAGACAGCTCATTTGGATAAATCTCTGAAAATTTAGGTGTTTACAAGAACGAATAAACATTTCTAACTGAGTCATCGGTCAGACAGCTATCAGATTATTAAACTGCATGGAAGCAGAGCTACAACCCAGCCAGTGCCGGTGAGAACTATGCTGCTGTTGAGCAAAACAGAAGGAGACGGCACGTCAAGAGGCAGCAGGACAGGAGGAAGGGTAGGAGTGTGGAAGTGAGAGTCAGAACTTTGAATGTTGGCACTATGACTGGTAAAGGGAGAGAGCTGGCTGATATGATAAAGAGAAGGAAGGTAGATATACTGTGTCCAAGAGACCAGGTGGAAGAGGAGTAAGGCCAGGAGCATCCGAGGTGGGTTCAAACTCTTCTACCATGGTGCGGATGGCAGGAGAAATGGGGTAGGGGTAATTCTGAAGGAAGAGTATGTCAAGAGTGCTGGAGGTGAAGAGCGTGTCGGCCAGAGTGACGAGTATGAAGCTGGAAATTGAAGGTGTGATGATGAATTTTATCAGAGCAAATGCTCTGCAAGTGGGGTGTAAGATGGAAGAGAAAGAAGAATTCTGGAGTGAGTTGGATGAAGTGGTGGAGAATGTACCCAAGGAGGAGAGAGTGGTGATTGGACCAGACTTCAATGGACATGTTGGTGAAGGGAACAGAGGTGATGGGTAGGTATGGTGTCAAGGAGAGGAATGTGGAAGGACAGAAGGTGGTGGATTTTGCAAAATGGATGGAGATGACTGTGGTGAAACATGTTTCAAGAAGAGGGAGGAACACAGGGTGACGTATAAGAGTGGAGGACGGTGCACACAGGTGGACTTTATCTTATAAAGGAGGGACGATCTGAAAGGGATTGGAGACTGCAAGGTGATGACAGGGGAGACCGTAGCTAGGCAGCATCGAGTGGTGGTCTGTAGGATGACTTTGGAGACCAAGAAGAGGAAGAGCGTGAAGGTAGAGCCAAGGATCAAATGGTGGAAGTTAAAGAAGGAAGACTGTTGTGTGGTGTTCAGGGAGGAGTTAACAACAACAACTTAGCTTTGTATAGCACCTTTCAAGGAACCCAAGGATGCTTTACACTAGATACGAAAAAAAAACAAAGATTAAAACAAAGATCAAAAGACTATTAGTAAAAAGGTAGGTTTTCAGAGTTAAGACAGGCACTGGGTGGTAGTGAATAGTTGCCGGATGGCTGGGCAACCACTACAGAAATAGTGAGGGAGACAGCTAGGAAGGTACTTGGTGTGTCATCAGAACAGAAGAAGGAAGACAAGGAGACTTGGTGGTGGAATGAGGAAGTACATGAATGTATACAGAGGACGAATTGACAAAGAAGTGGCCATTCCAAATTACAAGCGAATAGCTTTTTAGTTATTGCTTTATTTTTATTTTAATGTTTGGAAAGAAATTGTTCATTTATTAAAATGTGTACTGTGCTGCTGTTATCATAACTGCACTAATTGCACTACCTAGCTTGTTCTATTTTATTACAGTTCATTTTATTCTATATAAGGCCATTCATTTATTTTCAAATAAATTGTTCGTTTACTGAAATGTGTGCTGCTGTTATCATAATTGTGCTACCTTGTTCTATTTATGACAGTTCGTTCATTGTCAGAAAAATATCGGAGTATTACACTCTTAAGCCTATTGTTATGGCTATCTCATTAAAAGTATTGTTGTTATAACAGAAATACGTGTATTCTGTATCACAGTTTGACTGGTTGGGTCCAGGTTGTAGACCATTATAGATTTATGCTAATAGCTAATGGAATGTGGAACTGGAGTTGGCCCCGCCCACTGCTCCTAGTGTATAGGACGGGTTAAATGCGGAGGACAAATTTCATTTCAACATATACGAGTACTGAGAAATGACAATAAAGAAATTATGAATAAATATAAATCTAATAAATACAAATCTCATATCTTAAATTTGTTGGAGCTACTATGCTGTTTCTGCGCTTTTGTTTCACAGTGCTTTCTCAGGCGTTGTCTCAGATTTATGTAGATCTATAATTAATCCATGATAAGAAAAAATTAATAACAAGCTGTTATGTTACAAACAGTGTATAGATAGCACCTCGTTCAACCAAATCCCTCAGCATTACACACATGCATAAAACACACCAAACCTTATGGAAAATGTGTTTTATTAACAAATAACAATATTGTGGGGGCATCCGGGTAGCGTAGCGGTCTCTTCTATTGCCTACCAACACGGGGATCGCTGGATCGAATCCCCATGTTACCTCCAGCTTGGTCAGGAGTCCCTACGGACACAATTGGCCGCGTCTGTGGGTGGGAAGCCGGATGTGGGTATGTGTCCTGGTCACTGCACTAGTGCCTCCTCTGGTTGGTCGGGGTGCCTGTTCAGGGGTGAGGGGGAACTGGGGGGAATAGCGTGATCCTGAAACTCCTCACTGTCAGGTGAAATGAAGTGGCTGGTGACTGCACATGTATTAGAGGAGGCATGTGGTAGTCTGCAGCCCTCCTTGGATCGGCAGAGGGGGTGGAGCAGCGACCGGGACGACTCGGAAGAGTGGGGTAGTTGGCCAAGTACAATTGGGGAGAAAATGGAGGGGAAATCCAAAAAAACAAAAAAAAGCAAATAACAATACAAACAACAATAATGTAGACTAACATCATCCTTGACAATTAATGTATTAAATTAAACTTAAAGACATGTGTTGCACCGCTATGCCTTCCATCTCAGCCAATGGAGAAATGTCTGGCTGACCGCTTCCTGACTGCATCAACTCTCAAATGAATGTTGACCGTCTCGACCACTAATGCACCTGGCTTGACATATTCTCACCTCTTTGTACAAAGAAGAACACTTGCACAACTTGCCTTAACATTTACTTTCGCAGTCTTGCTCATAATGAGCCATCTGGATAAAAGGTAAACAAGCAGCAGCACTGCTTCCTTTTGGGACGTCTTAAAATCAGTTCAGGGCAAAAACTCCATGCACAGTAAGACACTGAGAGAGACAATATTGACAAATGTGAAAGGCCAAAATGTTTCTCTGTGGAAATCTACTGAGCAAACCTAATTAAATATGCTCCTCATCTTGAGACGGGGGGGGGGGGGGGGGGCACTTTGACTGTAGTTGGAATATATTCAACCTTAAGGTCACAACTCCTGGAAGTTTATCCAAGTATTGAAACAAGGAAAATTTTAAAGGAAAATAATGTAAAGGTCTGCTAGTTTTAAATGTGCTAGTTTCCATAGGCAGCGGCAAACCTCAGGGCTCGGTGTTGACCAGAGCAGCCCATACCTGAGAAGGCAGCTGTTGCAGAAACAGCTGGACAAAAAGGAAACCGGGCTTATCCCTGAGGTTTCTTCCTATATTTTCTCCCTGTTAAATGTTTTTTTGGGGAGTTGTTCCTTATCCGATGCGAGGGTCTAAGGACAGGATGTGTTGCTGTAAAGCCCCTTGAGGCAAATTTGTCATTTGTGATATACAGATAACATTGACTTGTCTTCAATGTTGTTTTTTTTTGTTTCTTGAAAATATAAGCGGTAACAATAATGGTTAATACTGACAAGTGGGCAGTTGTAAAATCTAATGTTAAACATAAGACTAACAGTACATAACTGGTTGGAACTTAGTTATTTACAGTTTGATGGAGAAAAAAAAACTACGACTGTGGTCCATCGACCAAAGTCTTAACATAACTTACATCCATCAGTTTTTTAGGACCATTGATGTTCAAGTGGGATCTTAGTTCTCATCGTTTTGGGGAAGGACTTGGTAGGAAATGTTAGCGGTTTACACTAACATTTCCTACCAAGTTGTTCATATCCATTTTGAGTGATTTTTGATTATTTGGTAAATTAAAGTTTTTTATACAGTGCTCTGCAGAGGTATTAGCACTTAATTTGTCAAAGCATGGGCAACATTGATGAGAAACATATTGCAGGAAATACATTGCAAAGCAATTTTGTTCTAGAAAAGTTAAGAATATAGAATTTTAAAAAACAAAATATATGCACCTCAATCAGCAGGACTAACAGATTACATTTGCTATAACTAACAGAATTTAACATACTCCTACTTCCTACTAGTATTATGAAATGGATTAATAACTGATTTCTTTAGGCAGAGTCAACATTAGTCACCTAAACTTAACATTTTGTAAAAAAAATAAAATTAATAATAATAATAATAATAATGACAATAATAGTTGGCTGGCTACTATGTGTAATGTCAAACATGTTTTCTAAGTTCTCCGTCATTTCACTTCCTCTCGCATGTACCTCTTGAAATCCTGCGTTTGTGGCCACATCATGGCACTGGCTTGACTGGCTCTAACTCGGTAAGATTACCTAGCAATATGCTAATCTTCTTTGCTCTGTGGTTAATGCAAAACACTTTATTTCATCACCAAGCACAATCTCAATGTTATGTTTTTAACTGACACTTGGACAGACCAAGGTAACAGTGCAACTGTTCTTATTGAGTCAACCCCTCTAAACTTCAGTTCTGTGAGCGAAACCAAACAGCTTAAGAAAGGAAGTGGAGTTGCCATTTTGCTTAATGACACGCTCCAATGCAAGAAGATATCCTATGGAAATGTTGCTTCTTTTGAATATGTGGTTCTTCAGCTGAATTCCTCTCCATGAGTTATATTTCTAAATATTTATAAGGCACCTAAATACAATGCAAACTTTTTTTTATGACTTAACGGAGCTGCTGTCTATAATCTGTATTGAATTTGACAGTGTAGTTATTGCTGGTGATTTAAAAATCCATGCTGACAACCCCCAGGACAGAGGAACTAAGAACTGTGTTGTGTTCTTGATAACTGCGGACCGACTCAGCATGCGACGGAGCCCACACACAACAAGGGGCACACTCCAGACTTCATTATCTCCAAGGGTCTGAACATTTCTAAGGTTGTGGTGACTGACGTCGCTTTCTCCGATCGTTCCTGTGTTGTCTTTGAGACTAGTATCTCCCTGCACACAAATGCTCAAACAGAGGTCATCCAAAAATGGCATATCACTGAAAGCACCAGTGAAATATTTATTCAGGCTTTCTCTTCCACACTCACCCTCTCTCAGGTCTCAGTTAATGAGATTGTAGATCATTTTAATTCTAAAATTACAGATGTTATCGATGCCACTGCACCTGCTAAGGTGAAGGGGGTCTCTGGTAAGAAAGATCTCCATGGAGTGTTGTAAAGCTGAACGCAGGTGGCAAAAAAAACCCCTTACTGTTCATTATGACATCTATAACGCGAGACTGCGCATTTAGCATTTGAAGCTGAGACATGCAAGGCGGTCCTATCATTGCCAAAAACAATAATAGTGTATGTGTCTTGTTTGCTACTGGCAACAGACTAACAAACCGTCCTGTGGCAGTGGCCTCTGAATTTCCATCTACCAGGGCCTGCAATGAATTTGCCTCCTTCTTTAATGACAAAACTCAGAAAATTAGACAGGCAGTCAGCGCCTCGGTACTAGGTACAGGCATGTGTTATCCCTGTGTCCACCTAAAATCGATTCAAATAGCATGACACAATTTGATCTCATCAACCATAAAAACTTGGGGAACAGTATACAACATCTGGAAGTCATACAACATACAACATACAGGAAGTCAAAAAAACCCAGGATAACATCTAAGGAATTGCAGGCCTCTCTAGCCTCAGCTAAGTTCATCATTCATGATTCCACAATAAGAACGAGACTAGGCAAAAATGAAATTCATGAGAGAGTTGCAAGGTGCAAATCACTGCTAACTCAGAGAAACAATAGTGCTTGTCTCACATTTAGAAAAAGAAAAAAAACACACTGATGAATCCCAAGCCTTTTGGGATAATGTTATGTGGACAGGTGAGTTAAAAATTGAACTTTTTGGGAGACAGATCCCATTATGTCTAGCACAAAGCAAACATTTCATTTCACAAAAAGGACACCATAACAACAGCCAAACATGGTTGTGGTAGTGTGATGGTGTGGGGAGGCTTTGCTGCCTCACAGCCTAGAAGATTTGCCATCATTGACAGAGCCATGAATTCTGCTCTCTACCAGAAAATTCTGAAGAATGTCCGATAATCAGTCCGTGATCTAAAGCTGAAATGTAATTGGGTTCTGTAGCAGGAAATGACCCAAAACAAGAATAATTCCAACTCAGAATGGCTCAAAAGAAACAGAACTAAGGTTTTGGAGTGGCCTAGTCAAAGTCCTGACTTGAAGCCCATCAAGATGCTGTGACAGGACCTTAAATAAGCAGTTCATGCTCGCAAAGTCTCCAATGTCAATGAATAAGAGCAATTCTGCAAAGAAGATATGAACGACTGATCTCCAATTATAGGAAGTATTTGGTTGCTGTTGTTGCTGCTAAAGGTGGCATAACCAGTTACTAAAGCTAGAATGTGGGACTTATATGTAAAAAGTTCAGCAGGGCATTTACTTTTTCACATCGCTGATATGTGTGTTGGATAACTTTTTTCCTCCAATAAATGAAATGATCATTTAAAAACTGTATTTTGTGTTTACTCCGATTCTCATCTCATATTACATTTTGTATGAAGATCTGAAAGCATTCCGTGTGACAAATATGCAGGCACCCGTTGCATTCACTTTCTGACAAACAAAAAAACAAAAAAAAAAAACAAAAAAAAAACTTTTGGCTTTCATCTTTAAACTGTATCATGGGATGGACGTTTACTCAAATCATAAAGACAGCTCTATCTGACAGCTTCATGTTGACATTTGAGCCCACCATGAAACTACAATGGACAGAGTCTGCTACACCGTCAGCCCCCGAAGAGCATGCTGCATAGCATTCTACCCAAATCATGAAAGCAAGACAAACCTTTTATGCCATTGAGTATCTCCTTGAGCTGGCTGAAGCTGTTGAGCAGTGGATCTTGCTCTTCATCCTGTGCACAGAAAAATAAATGACACTCACACTGCCAGCTGAGAATGAGAGTGAGCTGAAGAACGGCTTTGCTATTTACTAAATGCAAAATGGTTTGGGCTGCATTTGAAGCATTAATGTGTGGTAAATGGATGTTAAAGCCATGTGTCTTGTAAGACAGGTGTTATGATGTGTTCCCACCAAACGTAAAGGGAATTTTCGCCTTGCTTTACGTGTGCAAGTTTGATCGCGGGATCATTTCTTTTTATTCGCGCGAGTTTGCTGCAGGATCGAGCATGTGAACCCGCGACGATCAGCTTGCCCTCTATTTTCTGACTCAAGTGACGTAAGGAGAATCTCAGGCTTTTGCGACACAGCGTCACACGAATTTCTCGCTCAAGTTGAATATTTTAAACTGGCTTTGTGGACTAGAAAAAGAGAGGATTACCCATCTATTCTTCCAGTGTACATATACAAGAATGTTCTGGATTGATATAGCCAACTTTCTAAAAAAGAGACTTTAGATGAATATTGAAATAGATATGTCTGATGTCATGCTATATTTTAGTAAAGATAAGACTGGAAATAATATGCTGTATATGTCATACAACGAATTATTATTTTTGGAAAATTCCATATTCATAAGAAAAAATTATCAGGAACAAAGCTAAATTTCCTGCACTTTATTAATGAATTCAAACAATATAGCACCATTTTATTGAATCTTAAAAACAAAAAAGCTATTCAGACCTTGAAATTACTAGGCGGATTTAGTATGCTGCACATAACACAAACTCTGGCACTGTAAAATGTCACCGTTTTTGTTCATTTTTGTCTCCTTTTTATTTTTGTTTGCTATTGTCTGTGTCTTTGTTTGTACCGTTGTATATGAAAATGTGTTCAATAAAGAATGGGGAAAAAAATATTTTTCAACTCGCGCGAATACGCGAATGATGCAAAATTCACGTATTCGCGCCATTCACGTCGTGTTATTCACATCAGTCGTGTCGCCCGGCGCGAATTCGCATCTATTCGCATCTTTGCGTTGACTTTATTTGGTGTGAACACAACATTATATTGTTTTGAGAGATTTACTATGTGTACTCATCAACCCTCGAACACATCTCAGTTATTATCTCAAATGCCAAGTACAAGATATTTAAAATACTGTGTTATACAGCAACTCCAGGGAGGAACCGGTGATTGGGCTTTACTTCCTTGTGTGATTCCATGACTGTCTGTATACATATACTGTCAGTATACGTAGGGCAACTTATCATACATTCACATAATATTCCAGATAGTTTCACAGGTGAGAAAACATAAGGCTGTAGGTGATTACCACACTAATGCTTAATGCACTTGTATCTTTTTATGGGCTTGCTAAACTAAAACTTTAAATCTGAAGCCAAAAGTGCCCATCACACATGCATGCACGCACACATGCATGCATGCATGCCGTAGGGCTGTCACCGTCATGAATTTTTAGTTGACGATTAATTGTCATACAAATAATCGCGATTAACGATTTAATTCCCCCCCCCCGCCTTTTTCTCCCCAATTGTACTCGGCAAACTTTTGCAGCATTTCTTTAAATGCTGGTTTTTCAACCGTATTGAACGGCTGCACCACATTACACTGTCTGTTAACGTGCGCCATCTGGTACTGTCACGTTTATATTTAGACACTCGTCCGAAAGCTTCAGGACCAGCCAGTTGCCGGGATGGAGCTGCGGCGGTGGCTGTCTTTCCAAGTTGGGAGAATTGGGTGGGGTGGTGGATTAGTAGATGGTTTTTAAATGTGTGGTATTAGCGCTTCTGACCGCCACCTTTTTGCTGCAAATCCAACAAATGGCCTCCTCCAAGTTACTGGGCTCTCCTTTTTCATCTGGCTTAAAACCAACATGTGGCCACAGCGCTGCTGTGTTGTTGGGCTCTGCAACTATGTCCATGATGTTGATGTCAACACATGCTCGTCCAATATTATAGATCCATTCCATCCATTATCCAAGCCGCTTATCCTTAACAGGGTCGCGGGATGCTGGAGCCTATCCCAGCAGTCATTGGGCGACAGGCGGGTTGACATCCTCGACAGGCCGCCAGGCCAATATTATAGAATATTATATATAGAATATTATAGAATATTCTACAATACCTACAATCTCTATTAGAGAATAAGTGTCTCAAGATAAACAGTTTGTTGGTGCTAATTCACCACTCATGTGCCAGGAGCGCAACAAGATGACATCATTAAAAGAGCGCCAATCAAACAACAAATGGAGGGGAATGAGGTGGAAGTAGTGATGAAACATGACGTGTTAGTTTCATCCTGCTGCTTTTATACAGATGAATGGAAACGACTCTGACCATTATACAAAATGATGGCGGTCAGCTCAAATAATCGTGATTAGGCGATTATGTAATAATTGTGACAGCCCCAACGCATGTACGCGTGCACACGTGTGCACGCACGCACACACACACACACACACACACACACACACACACACACACACACACACACACACACACACACACACACACACACACACACACACACACACACACACCACAACCAAACGTAATATCCCCTCCTGGCTACCGCCTGGCGTAGATAATAAACCATTTTTCACATAATGAACTTACCAATGGAGTGTGGGTATTCCATCTAGAGTTCCTCTTGATGGCACCAACTACAGTGCTAATCTCACCTTGGACTATGTAGATACTCTTGTCCACCATCCTGCTTTCAGAGGGGAACAGAGAGGAGAAGGTCAGTTGGTTTTGGTTATACCTCACCTTCAAAAACAAAGCACATTTTCTATAAAATACAAGCAAATTAGTTACACTACATCACCCCAGTGGTGAAATCTGCCCTCTACATTCACTCATTCAAGTACTCAGGAGCAGTGGACAGCCACGGTGAGGTGCCCAGGGTCCAACCTCAATTTCTATGGCCAGTGTCTTGGTCAAAGGCAATTGCAGGAGTATGTGACACCTAAAGCAGGGCGCGTACTACATGATTTAAAGGCTGATTGTGGAGTCTGTACTGGTCTGTGCAGAAACAGGGCAGGTCACCGTGGCACATGTTATTTTGTAGTGGGTGTGGGTTTAAGATTCAAACCACTCTTTATCCAACAGATCGCTCGACCAGCCAGAGCTGCCATGATAATATCAAACAAGGTTGATTTTTACGACTGAAATCTGGACAAGTCAGAGCACTTTAGCAAGTGTGTGCACCTGTACGACTACAGCTGGAACTAGAGGGATGCAGATCTCCACATGGCGTACCAATCTCCCCATACGCGCACACACGGACAGAAGACACGGACATTATAAGACTTCTGCACAGCGCCCAAGTCGATTTAACGGGAAATAAGGAAAAAAATTAATATGCAGCGCTCAAGCTAAAAAAATCTACCTAATAAGAATGTTTTGCCTCTCAGTTTGGATGTGCAGCCTCCTAGGTGGACCCTCGCACGAAAGCGACCAAGTCTAACATGAAATAAGAGATCAGGATACCATAATGTCAAAGCCCTCATTAAAAGAGGTCAAATGTCTTTAACCTTCACGATTTTCATGATATAAAATGAATGAAGTCAAATGACCGCTCTGCTGACTGACTTTCATTCATGCTAAACAACACAACAGCAAGAAAACAGCTCAGCCACGGGAAACGTTTTATTGTGGCCACCGAGATGATTCCCAGTTGTGACTGATTTAGCCTACTCCTGAAATGGTATTTTCAAAGCAGAGTTTTAACATTGGAGACTATAGCACTTCCACGTGGCGGCAAGGTGAATAAAGTGAATTACTGCTGGTTCATCCAGTTGTGCTGTACTGACATCAGCAGTGAAGGATTTGCTGACTTGCGAAACACGACCGATTCCTCGTTTACTTTCAAGACTCATATCTGAATACATCATTTTTTGGTTTTGACACTATAGCTACCCGCTCTGACTCGACCGTCGATGTGAGTCGCGTATGCGCACGGTTGACTCAGAGCGGGCAGCGATGGAAAGCAGCGTTGGCTGAGCGAGCTAGAGAGTGAATGAAGAGAGGGAGCACCAACAGCCAGAACAAACATTTTTCAAAGGTTTTTAATCACCCCAACCACGACACGTTCTTTATCATGCACTCACAACTGTGCACAAGACAATTTTAGGCTGACAGGTCCAGTAGTTTGCGAGATTAGCCACAGACAGACACACACACACACAAACTGACATACACACATGCACGTGTAAACCAAACACATAACCCCATCCAGGATACCACCTGGTGGACATAACCAGTCTCCTTGTCTGCAGCTGCAACCAGCAAAAAAAGTCAGTCATTAAAGGTGTGATGCCGAGTCTTCTCCCAGCCAGCTAAGACTCTGAAAGTCTTCTAGTGTGTTCTCTGCTTAACATGCATGTTTTTGGATGTGGGAAGAAACCGAATCACCAGCAAGAAACCCACGCAAACACCAGGAGAAATGCAAAATCTATCCAGAGTGAACCAAGACCAGGACTCAAACCCAGTGGTCAGCAGTGGTCAGCACTGCCCTAACAGCCCATCAAAATACCTAACTGCATGTAATGGACGAGTGAAAATATCAGACCTTAAGAGTATGTATTGGTTTCACTTTCTAGAACATAAATGATACTGAGATTCCAACAGTCAAGCAAGGCAATCATAAAAACACATCTGAAACTGACAAGGCAGCTCACACTGTCTTCATGCAGCCAAGCCTTGACAAACCATGAACCACAAGAATGGTTTCTAACCACAAAGTTGACATGCTCCAATTAAAATCTGACCATGTCTCACAACAACACACTGATGGGCCACTCTCGTCTGCCCATTGACAATGTAGACAGAAAAATACAGTGAAATCCCTTAAAATCCATCCATCCATCCATCCATCCATTATCCGAACCACTTATCCTGCTCTCAGGGATGCTGGAGCCTATCCCAGCAGTCATTGGGTGGCAGGTGGGGAGACACCCTGGACAGGCCACCAGACCATCACACAGGGCCCACACACACATTCACACCTAGGGACAATCTAGTACGGCCAGTTCACCTGACCTACATGTCTTTGGACTGTGGGAGGAAACCGGAGCCCCCGGAGGAAACCCACACAGACACGCGGAGAACATACAAACTCCCCACAGAGGACGACCCGGGACGACCCCCAAGGTTGGACTACCCCCAGGGCTTGAACCCAGGACCTTCTTGCTGTGAGACGACCACGCTAACCACTGCACCACCGTGCCGTCCTTAAAATCCAACAGGCAAAATTTATGTTAAAAAAAGAAAAAGAAAACGAAAGAAAATCAAGTTTCAAGCTTGATGTTAGACAAAGGGCTCTCAATACAACGGCCAGCCTGAAATTAATGAAGGGATCCAAGAGCACAAAAAGAATATAGCTAGGTTGGCTGCCCAGTGCGTAAGAGTAATCTGGATAGCCAAACAGTATCAGAATTACCTACTGTTCATATTTGAGAAGCAGTGCATCTCAAAATGGTTAGATTAACCCTTCGCCATGTCATATAAGCCACTCTAGATTTAACAGTCTTCCAAGGAGATGTGAGAGAATATTCTACGGATGGCAGAGGTCATACTCCTTTCCAATTCAGCCTACGCAGCCTATTCAGAACAATAGGTTCAAGGAATGATCACAGAGGAATGAAATGCAGAGAAAGAATTACAGGCTTAGTGTCAGACCTAGCCGATACAGCAGCCCACCGAACCCGTATTCCTGTTTATTTGGGTAGTGATGACTTCTGCTTCAAAGAGATTTTTTTTCTTCACGATACGGTATTGGCAAAAAGAACATTTGGATGTGTCATTTTTCATTGATTTTGCAGTTTTTTGCCTACACTCTGGGGGCATACCAACAGACCATTTTCACAGACGTGTCATTGTAGGGTAAACACAGTTGCAACTGATAAAATTAATACAGGGTATGTTCGATTTGGGTGTGCCAATGAGCAAGCAATGACTATAGTCAGTCAAAACATATTCTTTACTAGGATATTAGGATTATTATTTTTCTTCTTCTGCCCTAAAAATATCTGGGTCTCAGAAACCCTAACAGCTACAGTTCCCATACTTGGCAGATAGGTTGGAAATCTCACCCACTACTCAGACAAAAATAAAAATAAAAAAGTATACTGACTGGCCAGATGGTAGCGCTACAACAACAAACTATACATTTTGGCCTTCAACATTTGAATCGTAACCCTCATAAACAAGATTCTTTTTTCCTGGATTCTGTCAGTCCAGACAAACCTAGAGATCAAAGACATGCCCATTCGAGCCTAGAAATATTTTACACCATTTTGAATTTTGTCCAAATCAGTTTTTCACTACTCCTCCTACTGCTTTTGAGAAATCACCACCAAATTTGGTACAAAGCAGCTCTGGACCGAGCCAGAAAAGGTTAATTTTTCACACTGTTGATATTCCATACGGTTTCATTATACAAGCCAATCACATTTTATCAAAAAAGTTCATTTTAAAAAAATGTGCAGTAACTCCTCAATGCATTGAGATATCAACCTGGAATGCGAGACACGTGTTCAGGAGTTTTCACTAAGCTTGCATACTAACGTGTATTGCATTTAACCTCTTGGGGGCATCACAAATGTGAAACGTTTATATCTCATAATTGGCTACATGGATTCGTACGAAATTGGGTTTACAGGATCTTGGGACATGACTCAATCAATGCATAAAATTTGATGATGATTGAATAGTGGTGTGTGGCTTATTTATTAATTATTATTATTATTATTATTATTATTATTACGCCCTAAAACTATCTGGGTCTCAGAAACTGTAACAGCTACAGTTCCCTTCCAAACTGCTGGACACTGCTTGGCATCCTGCTCATCATATTCTTCATATGTTTTATTATTCCATTATAGTTGTGTTATCCTCTTTCAGTGTTGTATTGTGTAAATTGTGTAAACAAAACATCATTGCACGTTGTCCATCTTGGGAGTGAGATCCTCCTCTGTTGCTCTCGCTGAGGTTTCTTCCTATTCTTTCTCCCTGTTAAAGGTTTTTTTGGGAGTTGTTCCTTATCCAATGCGAGGGATGTTGTGTTGCTGTAAAGCCTCTTGAGGCAAATTGTTAATTTGTGATATTGGGCTATACAAATAAAATTTACTTGACTTCAAAAAAAATTTTTAAATAAAAAAAATAAAGTCACCCAGCAGAGCTGAAATTTTTTCAGCACATCGACTGATGTGTAACAAAAAGTTTGCCTCACTGCAACCTATGGTCAATTCAGAAGTCCGTCACTTTATATTTTGCAAAATATTTAAAATCAATTCGCTTCTATATCGCCACAAGTCTTCATTCAAATGCTACCAAAATTGACACAGAGATTGTGCAGATGCTCAATATCACGTTTCAAGTAGTGTTCATGTATCAAAGACAGTCGAATCAGTTCACCTACACACGATTGAGAGAGAAACGTTTCATCATCATCTAAGTTACCTCTTCAGTCTCAACTGACTGCAGGTGTCCCCACCCTTATAAACAATACAGTGGCATAACGACCGAAAACAATCGATTTCATATGCAAATTGCCGTGAGCATTAACTAGAGTTTCAATCGCCATGTGTAAGTCAAGTCAATTTAATTTTGTTTGTATAGCCCAATATCATAAATTATGAATTTGTCTCATGGGGCTTTACAGCAACACAACATCCTGTCCTTAGACCCTCTCATTGGATAAGGAACAATTCCCTAAAACACCTTTAACAGGGAGAAAAATAGGAAGAAACCTCAGGGAGACCAACAGAGGAGGATCTCTCTCTCCCAAGATGGACGTGTAATGATGTTGTGTTTACACAATACAACATTGAAACAGGGTAACAGAATTATAAAAAAAATATGACGACTATGATGAGGAGGACGCCAAGCAGTGACCAGATGCCACCGGAACAGCCAAGGACCTGAGCCACGTGACCACCATCACCATGTAGACCAAAAAAATAAAAAATATTCAAAGAACATTTTACAACTGAAATTTGGACCGGACTCTGCCTGCCGCCCAATGACGGCTGGGATAGGCTCTAGCATCCCCGCGACCCTGAGAGCAGGATAAGCGTTTGGATAATGGATGGAAATCTGGACAAGTCTGAGCACACTGGCAAGTGTTTGCACCTGTATGACTACAGCTGGAACTAGAGAGGTGCAGATCTCCACATGGCGTACCAATCTCCCCATACACACACCCACGGACAGAAGACACGGACATTATAAGACTTCTGCGCAGCACCCAAGTCGATTCAACAGGAAATAAGGAAAAAAATTAATATGCAGCACTCGAGCTAAAAAATCTACTTAATAAGAATGGTTTGCCTCTCAGTCTGGATGCACAGCCTCATATAGGTGGACCCAATTTAATTTTATTTGTATAGCCCAATATCACAAATTACAAGTTTGCCTCAGGGGGCTTTACAGCAACATAATGTCCTGTCCTTAAGAGCCCAGACACATCAAACCGACTAGCAGCAACCAAGGCTGAGTGTTGCATCGCCTCACGTTGCCTGCCGTCGCCTGCTGTCCTCTGCCGTCTAGGCCAAAAAGTAGCACTTGAACACACCGCAAAGACTTGGCAATATGTACAGTGTTACATCATGCCACTAAAGCCATTTGAATTGAATTGACTACTGCCGACAGCCAACTAGCATTTACGTCCTGCACTGATTTGCTAAGCTGAACAGCCAAATGAGTGATCTCTCTCACCGACAGGCTCCGCCCATTCAACATGCTGAATCGGCCGAAAAGCTGCCAACAGGGGTCCTACTAGTACCGACGGTGCAGGACACACTGCAAAAACTAGGGTCACAGACACCCACCGACGGCCCAACATTGGCCGACCTGGTGTGTCACAGCCCTTAGTCCCTCGCATCGGATAAGAAACAACTCCCTAAACAAAAAAACCTTTAACAGGGAGAGCAACAGAGAATGGATCTCTCTCTCAAGATGGGCAACGTACAATGGATGTTGTTTACACAATTTACAGAATACAACATTAAGAGAGGATAACAGAAGTATAATGGAATTATAAGATATATAAAGACTATGATGAGGATGACGGCAAGCAGTGTCCAGATGCCACCGGAACAGCCCAGGACCCGGGCCACGCGACCAGCATAACCAAGTAAAAATACATTTTTAGAAATTCTATTCAGAGGACTGGGGAATTGTAAGATAGTGACAGGTGTACTCTTAGCCCCCACCCCCGTTCAGAAATGGTCATTCCCACTTCTAACAGATGGCCTCTTAGACTCCATGTTCTAACCAGCGTTCCTCCCTATCAAGGATGTGCACATCCTCATCCTTGAAAGAGTGGCCACTGGTCTGTAGATGGTGTAGACTGTGGAGTCCCGGCCTGACGTGTTAGCTCTCCAGTGTTGTGTGCAGATGGTGTAGACTGTGGAGTCCTGGTCTGACATGTTAGCTCTCCTGTGTTGTGTGTAGATGGTGTAGACTGTGGAGTCCTGGTCTGACGTGTTAGCTCTCCTGTGTTGTGTGTAGATGGTGTAGACTGTGGAGTCCTGGTCTGACGTGTTAGCTCTCCTGTGTTGTGTGTAGATGGTGTAGACTGTGGAGTCCTGGTCTGACGTGTTAGCTCTCCTGTGTTGTGTGTAGATGGTAGACTGTGGAGTCCTGGTCTGACGTGTTAGCTCTCCTGTGTTGTGTCGTCCTACTGGCCAGCACCTGTTTGGTTTCCCCAATGTATAAGTCATGACAATCCTCCTGGCACTTAACATGTGCCAGGTGGATCTATGTGAACAGGTGTTCATATACGTCAAACGACGAGTCTGCAGTAACATTCAGTGTCTTACTGTAATTAGTACTGTATTCACTTTTCTATTTTGCCAAATGTTTGATCAAACTTCGAAGTTTTTGACAATGCACTCGAAACCAGCAGAATGGTGTGTGATTATTTTAAGAATTTTATCACCAACACTTTTAATACTTTGTTCTGAATTTTTTAAGGTTAATGGCCCAGACACAGCAAACTGACTAGCAGCAATGAAGGCCGACTGGTGCATCGCCTCATGTCGCCTGCGGCTGGGCCAAAAGGTAGCACTTGAACACACCGCAAAGACCACAGCCAACAACCAACTAGCATGTACGTTCTGCACTGATTCACTAAGCTGAACAGCCAATCAGAGTGATCGCTCTCACCAACGGGCTCCTCGGCTGAAAAGCTACCGACAGGGGTCCAACTAGTGCCAACGGTGTGGGACACACCGCAAAAAATAGGGTCACAGGCGCCCACTGACGGCCCGACATTGGCCGACGGCCGACCATCGGCCTGGTGTGTCAGGGCCCTAACACTTGAATGACCATGGCAGTCATTTTGACGGTTTTGGATTTTCAAAGTTTAATAACTTTGCGAAAAAGAAAAAAAAGAAGATACAGACCTGCCGCTCCCTGAATTCTCCTAAAATTGCATATATTAGCATTAAAATTAGTTTTAGACCAATTGCAAGAAAACAAAGTTATGGTAAGATCTACCTAAAACGACCATGACCGGTCAAAATGACAGGTTGTTATTTGCACGTGATTGTGCGTGTCATGTCACTATTTAAGACGTGTTGGTCACGTCATTTCCTTCGTGAAGTTCGTTGCTCTCTCTCTAGAAACACACTAGCGTTCTCCAGTGCAGACAAATAGTCTAAACTTGATGTGTGATGATGTCCAAAATGTCTGGTTACAGACGCACCATGACTACCACTGAGGCGGTGAAGTATTTACAGGCATTGGACAGCAGCCATTTTAAATTCTTTAAAAATAGTATTAAAGTTGTTAAAATGTTAATTTTGGTGTCAGTTAGTTTTATAACAGACATACTAACATATGTAATGCATTAATATCTCAACTGGATATTTATCTTGACACAATATAGAGTTTACAAACCGTGGAGGTCATTTTGACGGCCTATGGTCGTTCTATTAGTTTTTAAGTTGCTGTCGTTGTTTGGGACTGTTTTGATCTTTATTTTCATTTCATGTTTTATAGGCGTTGTTACATTTGTTTGATTAGCAATAGTGTTTTCCGTTTTGTTTTTCAGGTAATAGTTTCACTTTTTCAATTTTGCTATTCAAGTTCAACCATGTCTCACTGAAGTTTAAATTGTTTAAAGATAGTATTAAAGTTGTTAAAATGTTAATTTTGGTGTCAGTTAGTTTCATAACAGACATGCTAACATAGGCAATGCATTAATATCCTAGTTGGGAGCAGGTTAAGCGGTTTGGATAATGGATGGATGGAAGAACATAGAGTTCAAAAACCGCGGTCATTTTGACCGCCCATGGTCGTTTTAGGTAGGAGTGAAATCCTGGTCGTTCTAGTTTAAACAGAAAAAAATACCCCAGGCTGGCGACTGTGATGGAATTGCCTCAAGTTATAAGAAGGTGTGTGGAACACCATGTCTCCCGAGTGGTGCAGTCAGTTGGTCACCTTCTCTGGGTATACAAAAGTCACTAGTTCAAGTCCCAAGGTGTCAAACTCATGCTTGCAAATTTTGTGGCAATTTATGCATGTGGCATTCTCTCAAATTCTTCTGTGGGTCATATTAAGTCAAAGGCTGCCTTTTGATAGATTTTAGATTTTTGATCATTTTGAATTTTGTACAAATCTGTTTGTTTTTTTTCACTACTCCGACAAATTTAGAGCAATTGTCACCAAATTTGGTACACAGCAAGCTGGACCAAGCCGAAAAAGCCACATTTTTTTATTTTTGATATTCCACACATTTTTGATTACACAAGCAAATCATTTTTTTTATCAAAATAGTGGAATTTGTACTAACTCATGAACGCACTGATACCAACCTGAAATTTGAGAAAACATTTCAGTTTTCGCAGCACTTATCTATGAAAGCGCACCGCACTAAGTGCTTAGACCCCGCTCATTACTGCTTGCAGCTATATTTAAATTTATTAGTTGCAACTATGTTAACCCTATAATGACACGCCTGTGAAAAAGGTTCGTTCTCAGATCTAGTACTGGCAGAAGAGGAATTTGACTAAGTAGGTTTCTCACATAACATGGAATGACAACCACCAATTTCATCAACTTTCAATTTCACCAATATTCATCACTACTGCAGAACAAAATACCGTCAATTCAAAACATAAATTTACTAAAAATACACAGATGAAGTACATGCGGATATAAAATAACTAAATCGCTGCTTGTGCCTACATTCACCTGGATGTAAATGATACCAAAAAAATGCAACAGGTAAGAAAAACATCAGTTATCCATTTTCAGATTGTGAAGTTTGTTCAAAACCTAAACTGAATAAATTGTGACTGACCAGATACTAACTCCAAGACTCACCCAAGGTTGAACCTACAGTGGTGCTTGAAAGTTTGTGAACCCTTTAGAATTTTCTATATTTCTGCATAAATATGACCTAAAACATCAACAGATTTTCACACAAGTCCTAAAAGTAGATAAGAGAACCAAATTAAACAAATGATACAAAAATATTATACTTGGTCATTTATTTATTGAGGAAAATGATCCAATATTACATATATGTGAGTGAGAAAAGTATGTGAACCTCTAGGATTAGCAGTTAAATTGAAGGTGAAATTAGATTCAGGTGTTTTCAATCAATGGGATGACAATCAGGTGTGAGTGGGCGCCCTGTTTTATTTAAAGAACAGGAATCTATCAAAGGTTGACCTTCACAACACGTTTGTGGAAGTGTGTCATAGCACGAACAAAGCAGATTTCTGAGGACCTCAGAAAAGTGTTGTCGATGCTCATCAGGCTGGAAAAGGTTACAGAACCATCTCTAAAGAGTTTGGACTCCACCAATCCACAGCCAGACAGACTGTGTACAAATGGAGGACGTTCAAGACCACTGTTACCCTCCCCAGGAGTGGTCAACCATCAAAGATCACTTCAAGAGCAAGGCGTTTAATAGTCGGCCAGCTCACAAAGCAACCCTGGGTAAGTCCTAAGCAACTAAAGGCCTCTCTCACACTGGCTAATGTTCATGAGTCCACCATCAGGAGAATACTGAACAACAACAGTGTGCATGGCAAGGTTGCAAGGAAAAAGGCACTGCTCTCCAAAAATAACATTGCTGCCCATCTGCAGTTTGCTAAAGATCACGTGGACAAGCCAGAAGGCTATTAGAAAAAAAATTTGTGGACGGATGAGACCAATATAGAACTTTTTGGTTTAAATGAGAAGCGTTATGTTTGTAGAAGGGAAAACACTGCATTCCAGCATAAGAACCTTATCCCATGTGTGAAACATGCTGGTGGTAGTATCATGGTTTGGGCCTGTTCTGCTGCATCTGGGCCAGGACGGCTTGCCATCATTGCTGGAACAATGAATTCTGAATTAAACCAGTGAATTCCAAAGGAAAATGTCAGGACATCTGTCCATGAACTGAATCTCAAGAGAACGTGGGTCATGCAGCAAGACAACGACCCTAAGCACACGTCGTTCTATCAAAGAACGGCTAAAGAAGAATAAAGTTAATGTTTTGGAATGGCCAAGTCAAAGTCCTGACCTTAATCCAATTGAAACGTTGTGGAAGGACCTGACGTGAGCAGTTCATGTGAGGAAACCCACCAACATCCCAGAGTTGAAGCTGTTCTGTACAGAGGAATGGGCTAAAATTCCTTCAAGCCAATGTGCAGGACTGATCAACAGTTACCAGAAATGTTTAGTTGCAGTTATTGCTGCACGGGGGTCACACCAGATACTGAAAGCAAAGGCTCACATACTTTTGTCACTCACAGATATGTAATATTGGTTCATTTTTCTCAATAAATAAATGACCAAGTATAATATTTTGTCTCATTTGTTTAATTGGGCTCTCTTTATCTACTTTTAGGACTTGTGTGAAAATCTGATGTTTTAGGTCATATTTATGCCGAAATATAGAAAATTCTAAAGGGTTCACAAACTTTCAAGCACCACTGTATCTTTGTCAAGTTGCACCTGAGTTTACTATTACAAAGCTCAGTCTTATCAGTATCTATCTATCCATCCATCCATCCATCATTCAAACCACTTATCCTGCTCTCAGGGTCGCAGGGACACTGGAGCCTATCCCAGCAGCCATTGGGCGGCAGGCGGGGAGACTCCCTGGACAGGCCGCCAGCCCATCACAGGGCCTTCATTTCAGTCGATATTGATGTGAGGACATAAAAAAACAGCCAACACTAGAACATATCCAAAATAACTAGTGCTTTTTCAAAATTCATGCTAACATGCGTTATGATGCCCCATATTACTCCAATGACCCATAAAGGAAGGCTTACGAGTTGCCAGTCGAGTTTAAATATGGTAAACCCTACTACACACTGATGCAATGATGTTTCCTAATGCAATTCAACCTCCAATTTGAGGATTGCAGAACATTAGTGCATTAGTAGGGCAGCATATTTAACAAGAGTTGTAGTCTATGTATCCACTGGCTGGCTAGCGCTACAAGCTGTCACACTGTTTGCAGCTACTGCATCTAACACCAGTTCCTAACATAATGTGAGTGACCGAATGCCCGGCAATTTCGCTCATCAAAGTGCCCAGATAAGATCTGGTAGTGCTGCAAATTCAAAACAGGAAATAGTCATCGTGCAAAATGGGTATTAACTTTGCCCCCCCCCCCCGCCCGCCCCGTCATTTCCATTGGAAGAGAACGGCAAAACTCTGCTCAAATAGTATCAAAGTGATTTCTCAACCAAGCGAAACGTTACCTACCCTGTTCACTGTCACACAGAGCTGGTTAGCACAGATTAATCAAAAGTATTGAAAATAATTTTGAAAAAATTGCTTGCTTGGATTGCATAATTTTATGGGCTTGACACGTGGTAGGACACACCCTGGACACGCCCCCACAGCAGCTCATGTCTCTGGTAAGTGACTCTTGCCCTCGTAAAAGACAATGAATCTTGGAGTGGAAAATAACCTTGTGCCAAAAACAGTTGTAGGCGACACAAATGTAAAAGTTAAAAATGTATTAGCTATGTTATTAAACACAAGAAATTACATCAGAGATCATTTTGCCATAGCCTACATCGCCAGTAAAATGCATGCACTCCTTACATTGTGTAAAAATTCCTTCTTGTACGTTTATTCTTGTGCAAATATAAAATACACAGAATTATTGTCTTCCGCATCCACTGTTTACCTTCCTGTCAATGACAAAGCAGTAAGACGTTATCTCAAAGGTCCATCAACATAACCTAGATCTATTGGTCAACATCAGCCAAAGATCACTCACAACTACTTTCTACTAGCATGCACGAGCACAACATTCCACAATGCTAAGCATCGCCTCCAGTACCCGCTCCATTTAACGCGCCATTGCACATGAACGGGGCGGAGACAACACCGCTCACCGTGTGGAACCCACCACAGCCACAGCCCACTAGACGCGATGTAATCAAATGGATTTGTGTTGCCCTGACGAATCATCTGTTTATGGCCAGCGTGTTGAATAGTAAATCAATCACTTGGTTTAACTTACAATCACACAGGCAAGTTTAGTCGGTAGGGGATAATCTATAAGTAAATATAGCCTACAGGCGCAATGAATTGTATACCTTACCAACCACTTTTGTTGCCATGGACCATCAAAAACACAACCGCTGTTGTTGCCATGCTTTTATGGGAAATCCTGAAATGGTAATTATCAATTTCTCTTCAAGAGACATTGTTCTGGAATGGCTCCCGTGTCAACACAGTGAATAAACATAATCATATTTGACCAAATCTATTGGTTTTCCCATGGCTTTGCACCACACTTTGGTCACCAAACAGTTCGTGTCTCGTGGGTCATAGCAGCAAATATGGGTTGTAATGGAATCTAGCAGTGTCTACCAAGTGATGTTACAGCATCACTCATCTCCATAGTACAACTACATCCAAAAATTCAGTCAGGTGAAATCCAACTGACATTCTTACGCAACCAGGGTACTCTTGTCCTTTTGTATGTGTTTAAGTGGGAGAGTACTGCTGGCGTCGTGTGTGGCTGCTGCGTCTCCCTCTCGTAGCCCCCCTGCCCATCCACTCCTGTAGGTTTGTGTTATGATTATCTGTTGTCTTGCTCCAACGCCGTTTATTGTAAAGCCACTTTGAGTGTTAGGAAAGCGCTATATAAGATTGATTTATTAGTATTATTATTATTACTCATAAGCCCCAGTTTTTGATAGGGCAAGAGCTCAGAAGCCATTTTGCTTACAAGACCAGAATGAAAGATATATTACAATACTACTATATACATGACTCTACCGTATTACTACCCCAAATTGCCATTCAAAAGTACCAATTGCAGAAAAAAGCCTTTTCACTAGACCCGGCCTTTAAAACATGTCAGTGCCTCCAAGAAAAGCTGTATATTTGGCAGTTTATAATATATCATATATGTTAAATATTAATTTAAAAAAAACATATCTAGCTGCAGTATCTTTGGAATATGTCTACTGTTTACAAATGAATTGTGGAGAAGCTACAAGAAGTAAAATAAAACAAAAAACAGCAAAATGTGCTCTGGGTGCGATCAGCTGTCAGCGAAGCTATTCAGCAGCTAGCTAACTGCATCAGCTGCTAAGAAGTAGACTCTCCATCATTATTTCAGCCCCCGAGCCAAGTGACAGCTCTCTACTGGAGACACGGCAACGGAGGGGGGCATTTTATTTATTAGAAGATTATAGTAAAATTAAAATTGCATTTACTTAATCATCGACGAGTTTAACAAACCCCAGGTGCGCTGACATCTGTACCTCTGAATGAACCACGACCTGTTAGCTTGCTATATAGCCAACATAGTTATGACAAGGCTACACATGCTAGCAGCTAATCTGCTACTTTGCTAACTAGCCAACATAGTAATGACATTGGCGTTGACGTCGACAAGCAACCCGGTTTCTTTCAAACGTTACCAGCTCAACTTAAACGGCTTTTAGTGAAATACCAACTCTTTTAAATGCAATGTGGTAAGTAATCTGCTTTGAAGTTATGGGACATCGTACCTGAGCGTAGCTATTACAGTCAAGAGGGAGTCCCGCAGCTCCTGCTAGGCTAACTCAACGGCTAACAGCTAACACGGCAAGATAGCCGGCCAGATGTGAATGGAGAAAACCGAAGTTCAATTCGCAGCGACGAGCCGGGAAACAACAAATTTTCAGACATCCCACTTTCACCAAAACTTCCAAGTCAAAACATCCGCCGCTTCGTCGCTGCTAAAAACTGTTCCGAAAATGGACAATTTCAACACATCCACCAGCTGATAGTCTAGTTTTAGTAAACACACTGACGTGGAAAAAGCTATGCGTCCTCAACCTAGCCCGCTGCGTCGGGGTTTGATTGACAGGTTGCAAGACAAATCACATTCAGCATCTCTTTCCCGTCGGAACGGCCTTTCTGGCAATGAAACGCTGAATCGATTTGTGAAACTGCTGTTCGTCACGTATGTTATTCTATCTTACTTTATTTACATTGATTCAAATGAGACAAAAAAATGAATTGGTGAAACAAAAGATCGTATTTAATGGTGAAGTCTATGGAGGAGGGTGGGACAAGCGCAGCCGAAACCGCATAGGGTTGGTTGAGCTGAAGTTGTGACGAAAGCACGCACGCCGTCCCTACGAACGTAATGGTGATCGTGCTGTACGGCGAGTGTGCTTTACACATCCGGGTTGATTTTAAAGCGCTACATTGATGCAATCTGGGGTTGATGATCTAAGCGGGGTTAAAAAGTAAGCCAGCTGCGTTTCTTTCTACCAAAGAGAAGTGAAAGCGTAGGCCAACACTGAATAATAAAGCAACCCATATTCGTGTTGTTCTTACTGGTAGATTAGCAGCAATGTACGTTTAGTATTTGAGAACATGTCACATCAAAATGTTCTGGTCCAGTGGATCATACTTCATAGCCTACTTCAGAAAAAAAAAAGTTTTTTTAATTAAGTCACGGGTATACCAACAGAAGTTTTAGAGGATTTGACTCTGTGTTACTGTTACCTGTCTGTCTGTCTGTCTGTCTGTCTGTCAGCGTGGGTGGGTTGAGGTTGGGGGGACGTTACAATCCTACGTTCTTTTATCTATGTGCAAACCCCTTTTCTGCATACCTACACTGAAAGCATTACTCTGTCAAACATGCAGGACTGTCAGACTTGTGTTTGCCCTCCTCCAAACTGTTTGATCACCTGTTGGATACGTATTCATCTGCAAACAGGGGCACGCCATTTCTACAGTAGAAGGTATTTCAGCACTGCTTGTACAATACCAGGTTATATTTCTTTACAGATGTTTTTCATGCTGTTGCAGCCTCGTTTGCAGGCACGTTTGCAGCAAAAGCAACCAAGGGATTACTTATGAACTATTGTGAAAATCTATCACTGTAAGGTAAATAAACATATGGTCAGAAATTGATTAAATCTTCATTGTTTATAGAATTGGGTTTGGTCATTTGTGGGTTTATAGGCAACATTCGTTTGTAAGTCATTAGGGGGGAAATTGTGTTCAAGGAAACAAGTTTAATAACTATGATGTTATGATGTACTGAAGGATCCACCATGCATCTGTTCTATCCTGGTTCAGCCTCCCATATGAAACATCTGGATTTCTCTTGATTACATTCTCTTCATCCAAACTGAAAATATTTATGTAAGCTCATATCTTGCAAGAATGCTCATCACTCATTACAGACACAAGAATAAGACGAGCAAGATTCCCTTAATATTGGCCACCAATTCCCCGTCAAATCTTGATGAAACATATGATTTTGCATTTGTGCATCACGGCTCATTCTCATTCTTCCTTCTTATGATTTAACAACCAATTCACTGGAATCAGAAACAGCAATAATATATGTGTTGTTTGGGGGGGGGGGGGCGGCTGAATATTAACTTGGCAAGCCAGTTAAGACGCATTAGTGCACGTTAGACTTCATGGAAAGTTTGTGTGAAATGTTCATGAATGTTGAATAATGCAACTGGCTTTGTAATGCAACATGTCTGTTCCATCTTTACCAATACCTCCACTTCCTCTTACTGCTCTTGTTTGAAAGGCCCGTCAGGGATGAATGGGAGCTTGTTTATTTGTGTTGTAGCTGTTGTAGAGTAATACCTGCAAGACCATCAAGACAAAAAAAATGTGTTTAAGATTCATATTATTCTTATCTTTTCTTTTTTCTTACAGTCTATGACTATTTACACTCTTTTTAGTGTTCGTCCTGACTCCTCACAGCAGGCTGGACACCTGGATGCTGCAGACAGCAGCACGTGCAATAGGGAGGACTGCAGTCTCTCTCAACAACTTCTTCTCGGTTGTCCTGACGACACATGTAACTGTCTGGCCCACATGTCTGACCCCTGTCCCCGTTCTCCATCAGTGACGTGCAGCATCCCTCACAGATGAAGGAGCATCGACTGGGCCACGGGACCGTTGAAACAGTCATCCCTGCTGGCCCGGCCCCCATCTGCTCTCCAAACACGGGGCCACACGCAGACTCCCACCCGCACACGCTGCTCCGCTTCATACCTGCTGAGCCATACGGACACGGCCGTGTTGTGTCGTGTCGTGTTGTGTTGTGTCGTGTTGTGTTGTGTTGTTTTGCTTTGTTTTGCTTTGTTTTGTTTTGTTTTTGTGTTGTGTCGTGTTGTGTTGTGTATGTGTTTGTGTTGTTTTGCTTTGTTTTGCTTTGTTTTGTTTTGTTTTGTGTTTTGTTGTGTTGTGTTGTTTTGTTTTGTTTTGTTGTGTGAGGATATAGACAGTTTAATTAAAAGGTGGGCTTTCATTCACATGTGGTGAGATAACTAGGTTTTGTTCCTACTATACTATACTATACCATACTATACTACAGTATACTATACCACACTATACTATACTACAGTATACTATGCTACACTATACTGTACTGTACTATACTATACTACAGTATACTATGCTACACTATACTATACTATAATACACTACACTATACTATACTGCACTATAATACACTATACTATACCATACTTTACTACACTATACTACATTATCATATACTACACTATCCTATACTACACTATACTATACTATGCTATACTATACTATGCTATACTATACTATGCTATGCTATACTATACTATACTATGCTATACTATACTATGCTATACTATACTATGCTATGCTATGCTATACTATACTATACTTCCAGCGAATCAAACCTTGACAGAGGAAGACAAAGTGTACAGGTTTCAAGACAACATGTTTTTGTGGACAGGTGGGCGATTGCATGAGAGAGACAGAAAGACAGAGAGAGAGAGAGAGAGAGAGAGAGAGAGAGAGAGAGAGAGGAGAAGAGAGAGAGAGAGGAGAGAGAGAGAGCAGAGAGAGAGAGAGAGAGAGAGAGAGAGAGAGAGAGAGAGACGACTGAGTAGAGAGGAGGAGAGGAGAGAGAGAGAGATGAGAGGAGAGAGAGAGAGAGAGAGAAGAGAGAGAGAGGGAGAAAGAGAGGGAGAAAGAGAAAGAGAGGGAGAAAGAGAGTTTTTTTTTATTTTTAAAACAAGTCTATTTAACAAAAAAATATCAAAAACAGACTTGAACTCTTTTTAACAATATAAATAATATTTGTCAAATGACAAACAAACACTCAACATGCATCTTTTAGCAATCCCCAGATATAATCGCTCAACAACAACTCACACACAAAGAGAGACAGTCAGACAGACAGACAGACAGACAGACAGACAGACAGACAGACAGACAGACAGACAGACAGACAGACAGACAGATTTTGATTTTTAAAAAGTAACTTACTTTTAAAAATACAATCATAATCAAAACACAAGCAGAGAGAGAGAGCGCGAGACAGACAGACAGACAGACAGACAGAGAGAGAGGGGGGGGTCTGGTCCGTGTGTGTGTGTGTGTGTTGGGTGCGTGTACGTGCACACGCCGGTGAGCGCGCTGGCTGGCGGGGAGGGGGGGGAGGGGGGAGGCTGTGAAGTGGGCCGTCCTTCTACAGTGGACTTGTCGTCCAGGATATTAAGCATGAAGGCCAGTCCTGGTGTGTATGGGGATCCAGCCTCTCAGTCCTGCACTGGCTCCATGTGTGACGGCAGCAAGAGAAGAAGAAGAAGAAGAAGAAGAGTGAGGGTTTTCGTCACGTCACGCGCCGGGAACTTTGTCAATGTCACCAGCAGACTCCAGTCCAGGACAGACAGCCTTTACCAGCCCACAGCACTCTTGCATTTTCCGGGGAATTAATTTAAGCAGCCCAGGATCTGATGTAAGTTGACGCAAGTCTGTGTTTCTTTGTGCACTGTTCAGTTAGCGGGGGTGTTGTGGTGGTGGTGGTGGTGATGATGAGGATGATGAGGATGAGGATGATGATGATGCTCCTGTTGCAACGCGTGGTTTGCGCAAAAAGTTGACCAAACTCGACCGCAGCGTTGCGTACTGGACATCAGCACATTCTTCCTGTCTTGAACAACAAGAACAACACGACCACTTCTGGAACCGCTGGGCTGATCCAGAACATCCAGGAACCGGTATTTGCCCTGCGTGGAGTCCGTGTCAGACCAGACCGGGGGGGGGGGGGTCCACTTCCCGCTACACGCAGCACACGGTGATGCTGATGGAAGCGGTCTCATCACACACACACTGAGGCTCGCGCACTTCCACACAAATACTGCACGTGCGCTCCAGGAAGTTTTCTAACTGTGCCACCCTTACAACAACCGTCGTAGCAACGTTATAACAACCTCTCTAACAAGGTTATAAACAGCCTTGTCAGCAGCGGGCAGGTCAGGCGGGGAGATGAGCGCGTCCGCTTGAACAGCGCATCGTCCGTTCCGGTGCGCTGATCGCCGCCGCGCTCTCATCACGGCCGCGCTACGGTTAGACCGCACGGAGGCAGCGGGCCCGTGCTGGCTTTTGGTTACAATGTTACATTTAGCCACTGCACTATGTTGCCGAGTGTCGGCGTACCGTTCACGTGGAGAAGGCTTTCCGTTTCACCACCACTGGAACTTGCCAGTCTTCAGAGAGGAGCCTTAATGAGCCGTCTCCCGCCGCGCTTCCGCTGCATGGGCCCGCATGGCGCACAGACAGCGACACAACCGACTCACACACACGCACACACACACACGCACACACACACACACACACACAGGCGAGCGAGCTGAAAATATTTCAGAGGTCAAAAATATTTGGAGATCCGACCGAAATTGATAGGCGGCAGGTGCTGCGGGCCACAGGAGACCCCCGCAGAAAGACAGACCCCCGGCGGAAAAGACGGACCCCCGCAGAAAGACAGACCCCCGCCGCCAGCGGGGTTGTCAGTCAGCCGTGTTGGTGGTTTATGTCCACACGGTGTTTGTGTGTTGTGTTTGAAAGACGCAGGGTCAGTCAGGACACTTTATTTGTCCACTTCGTGTAGACGCCATTTGGTTTGGCTCGATGCACTCAACACAAAAACACAACAAGCCACACAAAGAGACGGTAGAGAAAGTAGACTCGACAGACACGTCTTGCTGGACTCTGTAGTGTTGGGCTATCGACCCAGCGCTCAGCTGACGACACGGTCACTGTTGTGGGTCACCAAACTGCTGCCAGTCTGTCCTCCTGTCTTCCGCCATCCATCATTCCTTCGAGCAAACCTTTATCTGGGTGTGATCATACACCACATGTATCCCCCACTCGCCCTGGCTGGCTGCTGGCTGGCCGGCTGGTTTCCTGGCTGGCTGGCTGGCTGGCTGGCTGGCTGGCTGGCCTGGCTGGATGGCCGGCTGGTTTCCTGGCTGACTGGCTGGCTGGCTGGCTGGCTGGCTTCCTTCCTGGCTGGCTGGCTTGCCGGCTGGTTCCTGGCTGGCTGGCTGGCTGGCCGGCTGGTTTCCTGGCTGGCTGGCTGGCTGGCCTTCTCGCTGCCTTTTAGCTTGTTAGGTCGTTAATGGTTGTTAGGTCGTTATTGGTTGCTAGGTCGTTATCGGTTGTTAGGTCGTTATCTGTATAATTAACCACGCACACAAACAC